>NC_073412.1:12512793-12665293 GCF_028641065.1 Leucoraja erinaceus | reverse complement strand
TAGTGAAAGGCTTGGATAGAGTGGATGTGGAGAGGATGTTTCCACTAGTGGGAGAGTCAGTAGATCGTAGCCTCAGAATTAAAGAACATTCTTTTAGAAGGAGGTAAGGAGGAATTCCTTTAGTCAGCGGGTGGTGAATCTGTGGAATTCTTTGCCACAGAAGGCTGTGGAGGCCATGTCAGTGGATATATTGAAGGCAGAGATAGATAGATTAGTACGAGTGTCGGCAGTTATGGGGAGAAGGCAGGAGAATGGGGTTAGGAGGGAGAGATAGATCAGCCATGATTGAATGGCGGAGTAGACTTGATGGGCCGAATGGCCTAACTCTGCTCCTATCATTTATGATCTTAGGTATTCGGTTCGTTAAAAGCGGTGGTTTAGGTTAAGAGGGTGGCAATGGTTTTTGCCACACTTCCCTTCATTGGAAATGCTACTGAGTACAATAGTTTGGACATCATGATACAGTTATTGGAGTCATTGGTCAGGCCATATTTTGAGTACTGCATGCAGTTTCTGTCGCCCAGATGTAGACAAGGGTCAGTAAGTGGAAATGGTGCGGAAAAGATTCACCTGGAGGTCACCTGGACTTGCAGGCTTGAGCTACGAGAGAGGTTGGTTGGATAGGCTGGGACTTTGGAGGCTGAGGGGTGATCTTATTGAGGTGGACCAGATCACGAGGGGCATCGCAAAGTGAACACTCACTGTCTCGTCCCCAGAGTTGGAGGTTCTAAAACTAGAATCCTCTCAGAGAGGCGAAATGTTTCAGAGGGTTAGCGAATGGCATGTTGGCCTTTATAACAAGAGGAATCAAATATAGGAGCAAAGAGATCCTTCTGCAGTTGTACAGAGCCCTAGTGAAACCACATCTGGAGTATTGTGTGCAGTTTTGGTCCCCTAATTTGAGGAAGGACATTCTTGCTATTGAGGGAGTGCAGCGTAGGTTTACAAGTTTAATTCCCGGGATGGCGGGACATATGCTGAGAGAATGGAGCAGCTGGGCTTGTACACTCTGGAGTTTAGAAGGATGAGAGGATATCTCATTGAAACATATAAGATTGTTAAGGGCTTGGACACGCTAGAGGCAGGAAACATGTTCCCGATGTTGGGGGAGTCCAGAACCAGGGGCCACAGTTTAAGAATATGGAGTAAGCCATTTAGAACGGAGACGAGGAAACACTTTTTCTCACAGAGAGTGGCGAGTCTGTGGAATTCTCTGGGCGGTGGAGGCCGGTTCTCTGGATGCTTTCAAGAGAGAGCTAGATAGGGCTCTTAAAAATAGCGGAGTCATGGGATATGTGGAGAAGGCAGGAACGGGGTACTGATTGGGGATGATTAGCCATGATCACATTGAATGGCGGTGCTGGCTCGAAGGGCCAAATGGCCTACACCTGCACCTGTTGTCTATTGTCTATTGACTTCAGGGGTAACTTTTTCACTCAGAGGGCAATCCGTGTCTGGAACAAGCTGCCAGAGGAGGTTATAAAAGTGGATCTAATTATGATTTCAAAAGATTTTTGGACAGATATATGGATAGGAAGGGCTATGGGCAAATGCAGGCAAATCCCACACTCCAAAGACATACAGGTTTGTAGGTTAATTGGCTTTGGTAAAATGCTAGAGATTGTCCCTAGTGTGTGCAGGATAGTTTCTGGTGTACGGGGCGATCGATGGTCGGCAGGGACTCGTCGGGCCGAAGGGCCTGTTTCCACACTGTATCTCTACAGTCGAAAGATGTGGCCAAACGCCGGCAAATGAGACCTAGTTCAGGTAGACATGGGATGAAGGGATGAAGGGCCTGTTTCCATGCTGAAAATTCGATTAATGCCCCTGTCCCACTTAGGAAACCTGAACGGAAATCTCTGGAGACTTTGCGCCCCACCTAAGGTTTCCGTGCGGTTCCCGGAGGTTTTTGTCAGCCTTCCCACCTGCTTCCACTACCTGCAACCTCCGGCAACCACCTGCAACCTCCGGGAACCGCATGGAAACTTTGGGTGGGGCGCAAAGTCTCCAGAGGTTTCCGTTCAGGTTTCCTAAGTGGGACAGGGGCATTTACACACCAGGGATCCTTGTGTCGTCAGGCTGGGCATGTGGCAGGAAGGCGGAGTGTATCACTGAGATATTACTTTTAAACTAATGATGTCAGCACAATTTTCCAGCCTCCCTCTGTTGAACAAGCGAGTCCCCACCCAACAGAAGGTCGAGACAGGTAGTAGGTAAGGAATCAGATAGAACATTAGTGTGACAGCACAGATTGTTTCACAGGTCACCATGGCCTCTATGTTGCTGGCAACATCCACATTGACTGCCCACCCCTGCTGAGGTTGTGATTAACAGCTGCCTCCTTGGACTGCTGTCCTCTGTGTGGAGAATGGGAGGGAGCTCCTGGACTTAGCCCAAGTGGTGAAGGAGTTTTCCATTTTTTAGTTTAGAGATACAGCATGGAAACAGGCCCTTTGCCCCCCCCCCCTCCCCCGTGTCATAGACTTACATAGATAGAAACTAGGTGCAGGAGGAGGCCATTCGGCCCTTCAAGCCAGCACCGCCATTCATCGTGATCATGGCTGATCGTCCCCTATCAATAACCCGTGCCTGCCTTCTCCCCATATCCCTTCACTCCACTAGCCCCTAGAGCTCTATCTAACTCCGGCCCAACCAGCGATCCCCGCACATTAACACTATCCTACACACACTAGGGACAATATACACTTATACCCAACCCATTAACCTACAAACCTGTACGTCTTTGGAGTGTGGGAGGAAACCGAAAATCTCGGAGAAAACCCACGCAGGTCACGGGGACAACGTGCAAACTCCACACAGACAGCACCCGTAGTCGGGATCGAACCCGTAGTCTCTGGCGCTGTGAGGCAGCAGCTTTACCGCTGCGCCACCGTGACGTGCAACCTTCGTGGACTCAACCTTTCAGGTTCTGACCCGGGGAAACGCCAGAGGGATGTAGGGTGATGGGTATATTTACCTGTTCACTGGATATCTGCACTGGCTCTCTCAGTACGGTCCACTGCACACTGGGATAACATGGAGGGGTGGTCAGCGATCCGTTGTACCGGAAATACTTGTCCAGTCGGCCTGGCAGGAGGTCGTGTATATCAAATCCCGGGATCACGATCTTTTGACCTGCGAAAGATCAACGTCGACATGTCAGTTTCAGTTTCCTGTATTAGTGGCATAGAGTGACACAGTGTGGAAACAGGCCCTTCGGCCCAACTTGCCCACACCGGCCAACATGTCCCAGCTACACTAGTCCCACCTGCCTGCGTTTGGTCCATATCCCTCCAAGCTTGTCCTATCCGTGTACCTGTCTGACTGTCTCTTAAATGTTGGGTTAGTCCCAGCCTCAACTACCTCCTCTGGCAGCTTGTTCCCTGCACGTGCCACATGCACGTACACCATTGTCATGTGTATCGAGGTACAGTGAAAAGCTGTACCTCCCGTCTCCCAAACGCTTGTATATACGGGCCATACGTAAGTAAGACTCCTAACACGATAGGATGGTTTCTATGTGAAGGAAGAAACTGCAGATGCTGGTTTAAACTGAAGATAGACACATAAAGCTGGAGTAGCTCAGCGGGACAGGAAGCATCTCTAGAAAGAAGGAATGGGTGACGTTTCGGGTCGAGACCTTTCTTCAGACTGATAGTTTCTATGATGCACATTGGTGCATGTCACTGGGGAATGACAAATTTCCGCCATCTTCTAAAAAAGTAAAGACCTTGATGTGATTTCTCAGTTCAGTTGAGTTTAGTGTATTGTCACGTGTATCGAGGTAGAGTGAAAAGCTTCTGTTGCGTGCTAACCAGTCAGCAGAAAGACAATACATGATTACAATCGAGCCATTTACAGCATACAGATAAATGATAAGGGAATAACGTTTAGTGCAAGGTAAAGCCAGCAAAGTCCGATCTAAAATAGTCCAAAGGTAAATAGTAGTTCAGCACTGCTCTCTGGTTGTGGTAGGATGGTTCAGTTGCCTGATAACAGCTGGGAAGAAACTGTCCCTGGATCTGGAGGTGTGCGTTTTCACACTTCTATACCTTGTGGCTGATGGGAGAGGGGAGAAGAGGTAGTGGCCAGGGTGTGACGTCCTTGATTATGCTGCTGGCCTTGCCGAGGCAGCGTGGGGTGTAGATGGAGTCAATGGAAGGGAGGTTGGTTTGTGTGATGGTCTGGGCTGCGTCCACAATTCACTGCAATTTCTTGCGGTCTTGGATGGAGCTGTTCCCAAACCAGGCTGTGATGCATCCCGATAAAATGCTTTCTACGGCGCATCTGTAGAAGTTGGTGAGAGTTGTTGGGGACATGCCGAACTTCCTAAACCTTCTCAGGAAGTAGAGGCGTTGGTGTCAGGAACAGCTGGCGGTGAGGCAGGAAGTGCTGAGTCCACATCTTGCCGTTACTCAGATGCTGTCTGTATGGAGTTTGTACGTTCTCCCCGTGACCTACGTGGGTTTTCTCCGAGATCGCTAGTTTCCTCCCACATTCCAAAGGCGTAACGGTTTGAAGGTTAATTGGCTTCGGTAAAGATGTAAATGATCTCTCGTGTGTGTAGGTTAGTGTTCGTGTGCAGGGATCGCTGGACAGCACAGACTCATGGGGCCGATGCACCTGTTTCCATGCTGTACAGTATCCGTGTTCTCCAGGGATGCTGCCTGACCAGCTGAATGGCTCCAGCATTTTATGTCTGTCTTAGGCATAAACCAGCATCTATTAATTTTCCTCACTACCAATTGCAGGTAGTTCTGCTCTACCGCACAATTTCAGAAGGTGAATTGGATATAATGCAACTTCTATCGGGAACTAGAGACACGTTTAAAAGTTACTTTGGAAATTGACAAGCATGAAAAAAAATGCCTTGGAAACAAACAGTCTAGATTGTTTCCATGTAACCTCCCTGCAGTAATCAGACATCGTTGACTGAAGCTGGCCACTGTAAGTGATGAATGATCACTACTATTTCAACAAGAATTTGTTAAACGCGGAGGCTATACTCTTTTTTTTAGTTTGCAGTAACAAAAATAATGTTAAATAAGACTATGTTTGAAAATCCTGTGGGAAAGAATGGAATAAAAAGGAACTGCAGACGTTGGTTTACACCAAATATAGACACAAAATGCTGGAGTAACTCAGTGAGATGCTGCCTGATGCGCTGAGTTACTACTCCAGCATTTTGTGTCCATCTGCAGGAAAGAAATGTTGTTAGTGTGAGTCCCCTAGTCCCTGTCCCCATTTCAGTTGTACTAGTCCAGTTGTAGTTAATTGTCTTATGTACTGAGGTATCGGGGAAAAGCTTTGTTTGATGTTGTAAAGGGGTCTGTCACACTGCGGCAACCTAATCTGTGAGTTTAGATGAGTTTGCCCTTGACTCAAACCCACAGCATGGTCGACACAAGGTCCTATGAGGTCACTGGAACTCTCCTTCATACTCGAGGGAAGTTCCCGCATACTCGCGGCCTCAGCTAGGTCACGGAAAATTTTCATCATGTTGAAAAGTTTTCCGCGAGTAAAAATTGGTCGGCATGGTGCTTTTGAACTGGTAGTGCAGTGGTGTGGGATCGCTGTGTAGTTACAGGCAGTCGAGGGCAGCCGTAGGCAATCTCCTTCACTGACTGGGCATTTTAATTGGCTCATTGGAGTTTTCAGGGCCAAGGAAAACTGACTGGTAGGTAAAATGCGCGCTAAACTTTATTATACTTCTTAAAAGGGTCTCCACTCCTTCTCTCCCCCCTTCTCTCTCCGCCTCCCCCTCTGCGCTCTCTAAAGGACTTACCATACACTGTGCAGCCGTCTTTTACATTCCTCTTCATCGTGGGTGTGAATTTCAGAGTGCTGTCCCGCCTTCCCTGGCCTCCGCATTTGCAATGTGTGTGTGTGTGTGTGTGTGTGTGTGTGTGTGTGTGTGTGTGTGTGTGTGTGTGTGTGTGTGTGTGTGTGTGTGTGTGTGTGTGTGTGTGTGTGTTGTGTGTGTGTGTGTGTGTGTGTGTGTGTGTGTGTGTGTGTGTGTGTGTGTGTGTGTGTGTGTGTGTGTGTGTGTGTGTGTGTGTGTGTGTGTGTGTGTGTGTGTGTGTGTGTGTGTGTGTGTGTGTGTGTGTGTGTGTGTGTGTGTGTGTGTGTGTGTGTGTGTGTGTGTGTGTGTGTGTGTGTGTGTGTGTGTGTGTGTGTGTGTGTGTGTGTGTGTGTGTGTGTGTGTGTGTGTGTGTGTGTGTGTGTGTGTGTGTGTGTGTGTGTGTGTGTGTGTGTGTGTGTGTGTGTGTGTGTGTGTGTGTGTGTGTGTGTGTGTGTGTGTGTGTGTGTGTGTGTGTGTGTGTGTGTGTGTGTGTGTGTGTGTGTGTGTGTGTGTGTGTGTGTGTGTGTGTGTGTGTGTGTGTGTGTGTGTGTGTGTGTGGTGTGTGTGTGTGTGGTGTGTGTGTGTGTGTGTGTGTGTGTGTGTGTGTGTGTGTGTGTGTGTGTGTGTGTGTGGTGTGTGTGTGTGTGTGTGTGTGTGTGTGTGTGTGTGTGTGTGTGTGTGTGTGTGTGTGTGTGTGTGTGTGTGTGTGTGTGCGCGTGTGTGTGTGTGTGTGTGTGTGTGGTCGGTCGATCCAGCTTGTGATTTTCCAGGCGGGTGCCCTCGAGCTTGAACGTCAGCGACACTCTTCTGAACTCGCGGATTATGTTGCCGCAGTGGGACAGCCCCTTAACATAGCTTTATATCACATGAGGTCTTTAAGCAACTCAATTATCGTGTCAGGGCAGGGTTGTCTAAGTGGAGGATAGGCACAAAATGCTGGAGTAACTCAGCGTGGCAGACAGCATCTCTGGAGGGAAGGAATGGGTGACGTTATGGGTCTGAAGAAGGGTCTCGACCCGAAACGTCACCCATTTCTTCTCTCCAAGATGCTGCTTGTCCCGCTGAGTTAGTCCAGCATTTTGTGTCTATCTTCAGTATAGACAATTCATTTCTGTGGATAAACAAGTGGTATTTTATGCAACTTGACAATAGAGATCTATTTTTAAAATCCTTCCCTCTGGCCATTTGCCTCATTGCACTAGCTGTTGTACTTGTATGTAGCTTGAGCGTTTGTCATCACTGGGCCTGTACTCGCTGGAGTTTAGAAGAATGAGGGGGGACCCCATTGAAACGTGCAGAATAGTGAAAGGCTTGGGTAGAGTGGATGTGGAGAGGATGTTTCCACTAGTGGGAGAGTCTAGGACTAGAGGACATAGCTTCAGAATTAAAGAACGTTCTTTTAGGAAGGACATGAGGAGAAACTTCTTTAGTCGGAGGTGAATCTGTGTAATTTGCCACAGGAGGCTGTGGAGGTCAAGTCAGTGGATATATTGAAGGCAGAGATAGATAGATGAGATAGATAGATTCTTGATTAGTACAGTTGTTGATAGGATGGTTCAGTTGCCTGATAACAGCTGGGAAGAAACTGTCCCTGAATCTGGAGGTGTACGTATTCAAACTGTTTCTACACTAGCAATTTGGATGATAATAGTTAATATTAGTAGTAAATCACACCAAATTAGATTCTTGATTAGTACGGGTGTCAGAGGTTATGGGGAGAAGGCAGGAGAATGTGGTTAGGGGGGATAGATGGATCAGCCATGATTGAATGGCAGAATAGACTTGATGGGCCAAATGGCCTGATTCTACTCCTGTCACTTACAATCTCATGATCCTATCATTAAACACCTGCAGTTCCTTCCTACAAATCACCTTAGTGGAAAACAAGCATGGATTAACTTTGTGGAGATCAGTTTCCAACTCAGCCACCTCCTTACCTTTATACTGAATGTCGTTCAAATGCTTAAAGATCTGGTCGTAGGCAGGGTTGAAGGGCCCAATCTGAAGCAGAGAAGAGGAGTTAGCTGAGTGGGGCTGCTGCCTCAATGATGGAGTCAGGGTGCAGGGCCACCATATTCAAGTGCAATTTCATACCATTTCATGCAAGGTGCAGGGCCAACACATTCAAGTGCAGTTTCATACCATATGGAAGCGGGGAGGAATGGAAACGGAACAGATACCTCTAGCAGAATCCCTATCACGGCCAGCCCATCCGCTTTGTCCATCGCCATCGATATATTCTCGTATTTCTCAGAGTTGTAGTGAACAATGTGCAACTGTGTGGAGAAGTAACGGTGGAGGGGTGAGTAAGAAGGAACAGCAGATGCTGGTTTCAACCAAAAATAGGCACAAAAAGCTGGAGTAACTCAGCTGGACAGGCAGCGTCTCTGGAGAGAAGGAACGGGTCTTCAGAAGTCACTGGACGTAAGCTCTGTGTTCGTAATTCACAGGGTTCCATAATATAAGATGAAATCGTTTGCTGGAGATCGTATTTTCTTAGTCCATTGATGTAAACTCTACCCGAAAGGTCCCACCCATTCCTTCTCTCCAGAGATGCTGCCTGTCTCGTTGAGTTACGCCAGCATTGCCTTCACTACATACAACACATTGCTCTTCAGGTGTTCCACAGACATAGGAGCAGAATGAGGCTATTCGGCCCATCAAGTGGGCAGCACGGTGGCACAGCGGTTGAGTTGCCGCCTTACAACGCCAGAGACCAGGGTTCGATCCTGACCACGGGTGCTGTCTGTACGTTCTCCCTGTGACCACGTGGGTTTTCTCCGGGTGCTCCGGTTTCCTCCCACACTCCAAACAATTGTCCCTAGTGTGTGTAAGTGTGCGATGATCGCTGGTCAGCATGGACTCGATGGACCGAAGGGCCTGTTTCCACACTGTATCTCCAAACTAAACTAAAAGTCTACTCCACCATTCAATCATGGCTAATCTATCTTTCCCACTCAACCCCATTCTCTTGCCTTCTCCCCATAAGCCCTGACACCCGTACTAATCAAGAATCTGTCAATCTCTGCCTTAAAAATATCCATTGACGTCCTCCACATCCGTCTGTGGCAATAAATTCTACAGATTCACCACCCTCTGACTAAAGAAATTCCTCCTCATCTTTCTCAGCGTACGCTCATTAATTCTGAGGATATGGCCTCTGGTCCTAGACACTCCACTCCCACTAGTGGAAACATCCTCTCCACATCCAAGCCTTTCATTATTCAGTATGTTTCAATGAGGTCCCCCCTCATCCTTCTAAACTGCAGCGAGCACAGGCCCAGTGCCGTCAAACATTCATCATACGTTAGCCCACTCGTTCCTGCACAAGATCATTCTCGTAAAACCTCCTCTCCTTCCGGTTTCTCGGTGTCCATATCGCTGCTGACATCTCCTGGACGGACAACACGACAGCGGTCATCAAGAAGGCTCAGCAGCGGCTGCACTTCCTGAGGGTCCTCAGGAAGCACAACCTGGACTCTAACCTGCTGCTGACCTTCTACCGCTCGTCCATCGAGAGCCTGCTGACATACTGCATTACAGCACGGTATGGCAGCTGCACCATGGCAGACAGGGAGAGGCTTCAGAGGGTAACCAGGACAGCGCAGAGGATCATTGGCTGCCCTCTCCCCTCCCTGATGGATATCTACACCTCCCGCTGCCTTAGCAGGGCAAAGAAGATCATCAAAGACAGCTCCCATCCTGCGTTTGGACTGTTCGACCTGCTGCCCTCTGGAAGGCGCTATAGGTGCATCAAATCCAGGACAAACAGACTCAGGAATAGTTGCTTTCTGAGAATTATAACTACTATAAATTCAAATTCACACATGCATTGACTACACCGCGCAACACGGACTTCCATCTGTATATATGTATATATGTATGTAGCGCCGCAGAATTTGTGCACCTATTCCCCCCCCCATCTCCCTTCTGTTATTTGTTTTTTCTGTTTCTTGTTTTTTGTGCTAAATTGTATGTATGCACTGAGTACGAGCAGCTTTCAGTTTCACTGTACATGTATAGTGACAATAAATGGCATATCTATATCTATCTCTGGACTCTCTCCAACTCCAGCATACGCTTCCTCAGATATGGGGCTCAAAACTGCTCACAATGTTCCAAATGCGATCTGACCAGACCCTTCTAAAGCCTCAGCATTACATCCTGGTTTACAGTCTAGTCATCTCCGTACAACCGATTCAATTTGCAAGTGAACCTTCTGGGAACGGGATCAGCAGTCCCGAGTCTTTCCAACGTACAACATACACAGACCTTGTCCCTGATCACTGTAAGGCCAGCTAGACGTACACCGGACAGTCCACACCTCTACTCCAACTACTGTAACCGGCTGACGGCAGAGGGAACCGCAGGTGCTAGAATCTTGAGAAAAACAGAAAGTGCTGGAGAAACTCAGCAGGTGAGGCAGCGTCTGTGGAGGGAATGGACGGGCAACGTTTCGGGCCGGGACACTTCTTCAGGCTGATTGTAGGGGGTGGGGAAAGCTGGAGAAGTGGGGGGGGGAAGCGGGGACAAAATTGGCAAGTGATAGGTGTATACAGCTGAGGTGCGTTTGATTTGCAGATGGGTGGAGTAAGGGGCAAAGGCTAGAGGTGAATAGGAGACAAAGACTTGTCAGATAAGGAGAGAGGAGAGGAGTGAAATGTAATGCTGGAGGTATGCAGCTGGACTTTGGACACGAGAGCCTGCAGGCAACTTTAGACTGATATTGGGTTAACCCAAACCAGATGAAGGAAATGTCAAAGCTGGCAGAAAAGGCAAGAAGAGGGGGAGAGAGGGAGGGATATGGGTGGAAGGGGAAAGGAGGGATGTGAAAGGGGGAGCGGTTGGTATGCAGGGCAGAGGGTGAATAGACAATAGACAATGGGTGCAGGAGTAGGCCATTCGGCCCTTCGAGCCAGCACCGTCATTCAATGTGATCATGGCTGATCATCCCCAATCCTGCCTTCTCCCCATATCCCCTGACTTCGCTATCTTTAAGAGCCCTATCTAGCTCTCTCTTGAAAGTATCCAGAGAACCAGCCACCACCGCCCTCTGAGACTCAACGTCCACAGACTCAACACTCCCTGTGTGAAAAAGTGTTTCCACATCTCCGTTCTAAATGGCCCCCGGTTCTGGACTCCCCCAACATCGGGAACACGTTTCCTGCCTCTAGCGTGTCCAAGCCCTTAACAATCTTATATGTTTCAATGAGATGCCCTCTCATCCGTCTAAACTCCAGAGTATACAAGCCCAGCCGCTCCATTCTCTCAGCATATGACAGTCCCACCATCCTGGGAATTAACCTTGTAAACCTACGCTGCACTCCCTCAATAGCAAGAATGACCTTTCTCAAATTAGGGGACCAAAACTGCACACAATATTCCAGGTGTGGACACACTAGGACCCTGTACAACTACAGAAAGACCTCTCTGCTCCTATACTCAACTCCTCTTGTTATGAAGGCCAACATGCCATTCGCTTTCTTCACTGCCTGCTATACCTGCATGCTTACTTTCATTACAGAAGGTTTCCGTGTTAGTCTGAAGAAGGGTCTCGACCCGAAACGTCGCCCATTCCTTTTCTCCAGAGATGATGTCTGACCCGCTGAGTTACTCCAGCTTTTTGTGTCTATCTAAACTCAACTAAACTGTGTTGAAGATGCTGGAAAATCGAAGGTAGACAAAAGTGCTGGAGAAACTCAGCGGGTGCAGCAGCATCTATGGAGCGAAGGAAATAGGCAACGTTTCGGGACGAAACGTTGCCTATTTCCTTCGCTCCATAGATACTGCTGCACCCGCTGAGTTTCTCCAGCACTTTTGCTACCTTAAACTAAACTGTGTTCAGGGGGAACAGTATTCCTGCATGTTCCTGTCTAATCCCTCTGTAATTTTGTGTATTTCAATGCGATCAAGAGTATTTAATCATCATATGCTCCGACAAAGGGAACATTGAAATTCTTGATTGCAGGAACGTAACAAACCTGCAAATACAATGCACACAGATAACAGAATATAAACACACATTCAATTAATTAATAACAAAGCAAAAAAAAAAACCCCAGTGCTCCCAAACCCAATTCATAGAAGGTCATAGCTGAGATTACTGTACACCAAACATTGCACGGCCATCACAGGTACTGACCTCCCCACCATCGAAGCGATCTCTCGGAGTCCATTAGTGGGAGAGTCCAGAACTAGAGGTCATAGCCTCAGAATTAAAGGACATTCTTTTAGGAAGGAGATGACGAGAAATTTCTTTAGTCAGAGGGTGGTGAATCTGTGGAATTCTTCTTGTCACAGAAGGCTGTGGAGGCCAAGTCGGTGGATATATTTAAGGCAGAGAGAGATAGATTCTTGATTAGTATAGGTGTCAGAGGTTTTGGGGAGAAGGCAGAAGAATGGGGTTGAACATAGGAAATAGGTGCAGCAGGAGGCCATTCGGCCCTTCGAGTGGTGAAGGAGTTTTCTGTTTTTTAGTTTTAGAGATACAGCGCGGAAACAGGCCATTTGGCCCCCCCCCCGTAACATAGACTTACATAGATAGAAAATAGGTTCAGGAGGCCATTCGGCCCTTCGAGCCAGCACCGCCATTCATTGTGATCATGGCAGATCATCCCCTATCAATAACCCGTGCCTGCCTTCTCCCCATATCCCTTGACTCCACTAGCCCCTAGAGCTCTATATAGCTCTCTCTTAAATCCATCCAGTGACTTGGCCTCCACTGCCCTCTGTGGCAGGGAATTCCACAAATTCACAACTCTCTGGGTGAAAATGTTTTTTCTCACCTCAGTCTTAAATGACCTCCCCTTTATTCTAAGACTGTGGTGGCCCCTGGTTCTGGACTCGCCCAACATCGGGAACATTTTTCCTGCATCTAGCTTGTCCAGTTATAACTTTATGTTTTATATGGGGCAAGGAGACACATCTCCTTGCCCTAAAATCTTGCCCCACACATCCTTTCAACTTTGCGCCCCCCCTCCCCTCACCTTAAATCCTCACCCCTCTAGTCTTTGACATCTCCACCCTGGCTATCTACCCTATCTTTGCCAATCTGAAGGCCGGTCTGAACCCGAAATGTCACCCATCCTTTTTCTCCACAGAGGCTGCCTGACCTGATGAATAACTCCAGCACTTTGTGTCTATCTTCTAAAAATCGACAGATCTGAGTGTTAGGTATATTCAGTGACTGAGCTCCCACACTCCAAAGACGTACAGGTTTGTAGGCTAATTGGCTTCAGTAAAATTATAAATCATCCCTAGTGTGTGTAGGATAGTGTTAGCGAGTGCGGGGATCGCTGGTCGGTGCAGGCACGGTGGGCCGAAGGGCCTGTTTCCACTCTGTATCTCTAAACTAAACTAAATGTGTCGGAAGGAACTGCAGATGCTGTTTTAAACCGAAGATAGACACAAAAACCTGGAGGAACTCATCTCTGGACTGAAGGAATGGGTGACGTTTCGGGTGGAGAAGAGAGGTCTCGACCCGAAACATCACCCATTCCTTCTCTCCAGAGATGCTGCCTGTCCCGCTGAGTTAAACCAAACTAAGCTTCCTGGATTGAGGAACCCTCTGGGTGAAGGCAGTGTATGGGGTTGGGAGGGAGAGATATATCAGCCATGATTGAATGGCACAGTAGACTTGATGAGCCGAACGGCCTACTTCGAATCCTATCAACATGAACTAATCCCCACTCTGAATGGCCAACACCTGGTCTTGAGGCTGCGAACTTGGTCCCAGTTTTCCCATTGCTGGGAATTCCCTTCATCCTGTCTGACCGATGCATATCACACCTCGTCCACAACAAATACCTCCTTGCTCCAGTAACAACCCACCCAAGTCAGTGGATATGTTTAAGGCAGAGATAGACAAATTCTTGATTGGAATGGGTGTCAAGGAGAAGGCAGGAAAATGGGATTAGGAGGCATGTTTGAATGGCGGAGTAGACTAGATGGGCCGAATGGCCTACTTCTACTCCCATAACTTGTGAACTTGTGACCCTCGACACAACACCACAGATCTGAGGTACACAAAAAAGCTGGAGAAACTCAGCGGGTGCAGCAGCATCTATGGAGCGAAGGAAATAGGCAAATTGCCTATTTCCTTCGCTCCATAGATGCTGCTGCACCCGCTGAGTTTCTCCAGCTTTTTTGTGTACCTTCGATTTTCCAGCATCTGCAGTTCCTTCTTAAACACCCCAGGTCTGACCTCCCTCTAGCTCGAGAACTGGAGTAAAATATTCTCAGGCATTCTCAAAGATATTCTGTCTTGTTCACAAACTAATGTGGACTTTGGTTTGTACGGGTTGCTATACAAAGTATTACGTACTTTGACTAACAGTAGCACAGTCTGGTTACCCAGTATAACTGATAATTTATTAGATTATTGTTTACTGTGTATTTATTTCTGCTTTTGTTGCGCTAATGTTGTGGCAAGTAAGAATGTTACTACTCCTTTCCTGATTCTGAAAGACCTGTTGCAGTCAAGAGCAGCACGGTGGCGCAGCGGTAGAGTTGCTGACGTACAGCGCTTACAGCAGCAACCCGGGTTCGATCCCGACTACGGGTGCTGTTCATCTACCCTTTGTACGTTCTCCCCGTGACATGCTTGGGTTTTCCCCGAGATAGACAACAGACAATAGACAATAGGTGCAGGAGTAGGCCATTCGGCCCTTTGAGCCAGCACCGCCATTCAATGTGATCATGGCTGATTATCCCCAATCAGTACCCCGTTCCTGCCTTCTCCCCATATCCCCTGACTCCGCTATCATTAAGAGCCCTATCTAGCTCTCTCTTGAAAGCATCCAGAGAACCCGCCTCCACCGCCCTCTGAGGCAGAGAATTCCACAGAGATCTTCAGTTTGCTCCCACACTCCAAAGAAGTACATGTTTGTAGGTTGTTCAAGAAGGAACTGCAGATGCTGGAAGAGCGAAGGGACACAAAATTGCTGGAGAAACTCAGCGGGTGCAGCAGCATCTATGGAGCGAAGGAAATAGGCGACGTTTCGGGCCGAAACCCTTCTTCAGACTGATGGGGGGTGAGGGGGAGAAGGAAGGTAAAAGGGGAGGAGGAGGAGGCCGAGGGCGGGGGGAGAGGGTTAAGGAAGAGGAGACAGCAAGGGCTAGCAAAACTGGGAGAATTCAACGTTCATGCCATGTTTGTAGGTTAATTGGCTTGCTATAGATGTAAAAATGTTCCTAGTGTGTGTAGGGTAGTGTTAATGTGTGGGAACATTGGTCAGCATGGACTCGGTGGGCCGAAGGGCCTGTTTCCGCACTGTATCTTTAAACTAAACAGAACTAAACTAAACTAAAGGCCGACAATGTAAAGCAGGGTTCTGAAGCAAAATGTCCCCTGTCCATTCTCTCCACAGATGCTGCCTGACCTGCTCAAGATTTCAGCATTTATAGGATCTAGAATGGCCCCAACCTGAAACATTATCTATCCATCATCTCCAGAGATGTTGCCCAGCCCGCTGAGTTACTCCAGCACTATCTGCCCTTTTTTTTTAAATAAACCAACATCTGCAGTTCCTTGTCTCTGCAGTCTCTCATGTCTCTGCCATCCTCACTTCATGTTGAACCGGCACATTAACGTTGAAGATAGACACAAAATGCTGGAGTAACTCAGCGGGACCAGCACCATCTCTGAAGAGAAGGAGTGGGTGGCGTTTCGGGTCGAGATCCTTCTTCAGACTGACAGTCTCTACATCATTGTCTATATCTCTTGTTTCCCTTTCAATAGACAATAGGTGCAGGAGTAGGCCATTCGGCCCTTCGAGCCAGCACCGCCATTCAATGTGATCATGGCTGATCATCCCCAATCAGTACCCCGTTCCTGCCTTCTCCCCATATCCACTGACACTGCTATTTTTAAGAGCCCTATCTAGCTCTCTCTTGAGAGCATCCAGAGAACCTGCCTCCACCGCCCTCTGAAGCAGGGAATGCCACAGACTCACCACTCTTCTGTGATAAAAAGTGTTTCCTCGTCTCCGTTCTAAATGGCTTACTCCTTATTCTTAAACTGTGACCCCTGGTTCTGGATTCCCCCAACATCGGGAACATGTGTCCTCCCTCTAGCGTGTCCAAACCCTTAACAATTTTATATGTTTCAATGAGACATCCTCTCATCCTTCTAAACTCCAGAGCGTACAAGTCCAGCTGCTCCATTCTCTCAGCATATGACAGTCTCACCATCCTGGGAATTAACTTTGTAAACCTACGTTGCACTGCCTCAATAGCAAGAATGTCCTTCCTCAAATTAGGGGACCAAAACTGCACACGATACTCCAGGGCTCTGTACAACTGCAGAAGGACCTCTTTGCTCCTATATTCGATTCCTCTTGTTATAAAGGCCAACATGCCATTCGCTTTCTTCACTGCTTGCTGCAATTGCGTGCTTACTTTCCTGTGACTTGCAGTCTGAAGAAGGGTCTTGACACAAAATAAGAGTGAGGAGGGACCCGCAAGCAAGGTAGACATAAAAACATAGACAATAGATGCAGGAATAGGCCATTCGGCCCTTCGAGCCAGAACCACCATCCAATATGACCATGGCTGATCATACAAATTCAGTACCCCATTCCAACTTTTTCCCCATATCCCTAGATTCCGTTAGCCCTCAGAGCTAAATCTAACTCTCTCTTGAATACATGGGATGCATTGAGGCCGTCGAGAGCGACCCAGCGAGGGGGCCCCGAGAAGGGGGGGGGGGGCACCTGTGGAAGCAGGAAGTAGGTAAAAATGTTCAATGTAATTTTTTGTATACTTCTGTAATTTTTGTCACTTTTGTAACTTTTGTCACCACTTTTGTACTGCCTAGTCTGCTGTATGATGTTACTGGGCTGTGTACAAAACAAAGCATTTCACTGTACCTAGGTCCATGTGACAATGCAGTATCATTGTATGATTGTCACCTGTGGACCTGGGCTCACATCCATCATCCCAACCCAGGCTGCACAATCCCGCATTGCTTGCAGCGTCAGTACAGTGGGCGGCCTGTAAATTAGGCCGGCACGGTGGCGCAGCGGTAGAGTTGCTGCCTTCCGGTGTGGGGGGGGGGGGGGGGGGGGTGGGGGAGGTAGGGGGGGTGGTGTGGGAGGAAGTGTGGGGGGAGGGGGTGGTGTGGGGGGGGGAGGGGTGGTGTGGGGGGGGGGGGGGGGGAGGGGGGTGGCGTACGGGCGGCGGGTGGGGGGGGAGGGAGGACGGGGGAGGGAGGGAGAGGGAGGAGGGGGGGGTGTGGGGCGGGGGGAGGGGGGGTGGGGGGGGGGGGGGGTGGGGGGGGGGGGGGGGGGGGGGGGGTGGTGGGGTGGGTTTGGCTTGGTATAAATGTAAATTGTCCCTAATGTGTGTGGGATAGCATTAGTGTGTGAGGATCAGTGGTCGGTGTGGACTCGGTGGGCCGAAGGGCCTGTTTCCACGCTGTATTTCTAACTAAAAAAATACACTAAACTCTCTGTGTTCCCTCGTGACCCTGCACTAACATTAGAGTGTGCGGATGGGACAGGTGGCTTCTAAACATTTCTCTTCTGCCAGATGTCTACAAGGGCAGTTACAGCAGCATAACAGAGGAAACCACAACAGGGTGAGAACAATGAACAGTGGGGACATGGTAGCAATCTAATCCGCAGTGTCGAGCAGCTTCATAAATAATAAGAGCAGAATTAGGCCATTCGGCCCATCAAGTCTACTCCGCCATTTAATCATGACTGATCTACCTCTCCCTCCTAACTCCACTCTCCCACATAACCCCTGACACCCATACTAATCAAGAATCATCCATCTCTGCCTTAAAATTTTCCACTGACATGATGGGTGTGGGGGAGGTGTGGGGGAAGGGGGGTGTGTGGGAGGGGGGGGGGGGGGCGGTGGTGGTGGTGTGGGGGGTGAAGGAGGGAGGAACGGGGGAGGGGCAAAAGCGGGGTGTGGGGGTGGGGGGGGGGAGGGGGAAGGGGGGAAGGGGAGAGGGGGGAAAGAGGGGGGGGGGAGGGGGAGGGGGGGGGAAGGGAGAGGGGGGAAGTGGAGAGGGGGGAAGTGGAGAGGGGGGAAGTGGAGAGGGGGGGAAGGGGACGTGTGGGGAATGTGGGAGGGAGAGACTCCACTCAGCTGCCACAGCACCACACAGCACCTCCCGGCTCCACACAGCGGCTTCCCCTGACTCTACACGGCTTGTGGACTCAGCCCCGCCTCCGGGATTTATTCTCCTCTGGCAGGGGCGTTACCTTCGTGGTGACTGACAGGCGAGAAGACCAATCTGCTGATCTCACGATTTTTTAAACCTTCATAACATTTGTAATATTCCACCGATCGGAACAGAACTTGGTGCGCTTGGAGCAGAGGAGAGCGGTGAGGAAGGTGGCGAAAATATCCTAGTGATATAGGGTAAATTTAAAAAAAAAGCAAACCAGAAGTGGTCAAGATGATAGTTTTAGTGATAGATAGATAGACAGACAGACAGACAGACAGACAGACAGACAGACACGCAGACAGACAGCTCTTGCCAGTGTAGAAAGGCTTCAGTGACTAAGATGCCACTTCACAGTGAGGAGGTGTTTGGAGGACTCACTGTGGTGGATGTTAATTTGTGTTTATTGTTGTTTATTATTGTATCATTGTATGTATGACTGCAGGCACGAAATTTCGTTCAGACCGTAAGGTCTGAATGACAATAAAGGAAATTCAATTCAATTCAATTCACCTACATTGACAGGCATGTTCTTTAAGTTAAAGCAAAAGTGATTACACATGAACGGTACTTCACAGGTTGATAATTACTTAGAAATGTACAAACGTATGATATTTCTATCATATATTCTCTTGTTATATTAGAGATACCATGCAGAAATAGGCCCTATGGCCCACCGAGTCGACACCGGCCAGCGATCCCCGCACATTAACACAATATTACACACACTAGGGACTATTTTACATTTTAAACCAAGCCAATTAACCTGTACGTCTTTGTAAAGTGGGAGAAAACCGCAGATCTCAGAGAAAACCCAGGCAGGTCATGGGTGGGTCAGGGTCTGTGCAGACAGCACCCGTGGCCAGGATCGAACCCGGGGCTGTGGCGCTGTAAGGCCGCAACTCTACCGCTCAGGCCCTCCATCACATTTAAAGTAAGACCCCTGTCCCACTGTACGAGTTCATTCCAAGAGCTCTCCCGAGTTTTAAAAAAAATCAAACTCGTGGTAAGCACGGAGAATGAATGTCAGAGCTCGGGGACGTCTCTTAGCGGCTCGTTACGCTAAAGGTGGGTATTCGGGAAGACTCGCTAACGGCAGGTAAGCTCGTGAAGATTTTTCAACATGATGAAAAATGTCCCCGAGAGCCCTGAGTACCGACGAGTGGCCATTATCGTAAATCTCTGCGTTCGAATCAGGGCAAACTCGGGAGAGATCATGGAATGAACTCATACCGTGGGACAGGGGTTTTAGAGAGCGGCCAAAGAGTGAATGGGGTGAGTGAGGCTGGGCTGGGGTCTTACCTCCGATGGGTAGTGTACCCCGCTGATGGTGTGTTCAGACCCCACGGGCTCCGTCTCGCTGCCCCAGTGCAGGTGGAGCTGCACGGCAGTGTAGCGATGCGACATGCTGACGATGTGCATGGTGGGAGGCAGGGTGACTTTCACTGCAACACACACACACGCACACACACAGGCGCAGTCAGTGACAACGGAAAACAAGCCCAAAGCCATCTAAAGAAGCAATGCAATCAAACACCCCAACATCACTCACAACATGTGCGCCTTCACCCCTGGTCTTTGTCCAATGATCAACAGCATCCCTTGCCTGTGTTCACCTACCTCAGCGGGTCAGGCAGCATCTCTGGAGAAACGGAATTGGTGATGATCCGAGTCCATGAAGGATCTCGACCCGAAATGTCCCCCATTCCTTCTCTCCAGAGATGCTGCCTAACCCGCTATTCCAGCATTTTGTGTCTACCCCCCCCACAACCGTTCCTATCCATGTACCTGTCCAAATGCTCCATGGACAAACAGTCAGGAACACTGCAATCCCAGCCCAATGGCTTCCTTAGAAGGAACTCTGAGAAGATTTACGAAGATGTTGCCAGGACTTGAGGGTGTGAGCTAAAGTAAGGTTGAGTAGGCTGGGTCTCTATTCCTTGGAGCGCAGGAGGATGATAGGTGATCTTATAGAGGTGTACAAGATCATGATAGGAATAGACCGGGTAAATACACAGAGTCTCTTGCCCAGAGTAGGGGAATCGAGGACAAGGCAACCTAGGTTTAAGATGAATAGGAAAAGATTTAATAGGAATCAGAGGGGTGACTTTTTCACACAAAGGGTGGTGGGTGTATGGGACAAGCTGCTGGAGGAGGTAGTTGGGGCTGGGACTATCCCAATGTTTACATGGATCGGACCGGTTTGGAGGGATATGGACCAAACGCGGGCAGGTGGGACTAGTGTAGCCGGGACATGTTGGCCGGTGTAGGCAAGTTGGGCTGAAGAGCCTGTTTCCACACTGTATCAGTCTATGACTACCAAACGGCAGCATTTGGCCCACATCCCAGATTTTGCCGAGGATTGGCGCTTGAGGATGGGCTACGTGGGAGTCGGACTACGCGCCGCCTGGGAGCAAAGGAGGAGCCGGGCGTGTGGGGACCGCCATGTGGGGGGTTAGAAGGAAGGAGGACCTGACGTGGGATATGCAACCTTGTCGGTGCCCTTGATGTGGTGACCCTTTGCATATCTTGGGCTTCCACCTGCCTGTGTGTGGCCTGTATCCCTCCAAACCTATTCTATCTGTGTATGGATGGAACACCTTGGGTACGTAAGCAAATAATTCCACTGTGGCTTGGCACATGTGACAATAAATAGACAATAGGCGCAGGAGTAGAGGCCATTCGGCCCTTCGAGCCAGCACCGCCATTCAATGTGATCATGGCTGATCATCCCCAATCAGTACCCCGTTCCTGCCTTCTCCCCATATCCCCCGACTCCACTATTTTTAAGAGCCCTATCTAGCTCTCTCTTGAAAGCATCCAGACAACCGGCCTCCACCGCCCTCTGAGGCTGAGAATTAAGTATTCATTCATACTTTCATCCATTCAATCATTCATTCATTCAATCATTCATACATTCATTCATTCATGCATTAATTCATTCATTCATACATGCATTCATTCATTCATGCCTCTGTGAGAGAACGCATGTCTCTTTGTCCTTACCTGCATGGCCATCGTTGGTTATGGACAGCGTCTGTGTGGTGGACAGGTTGTATCCCAGTAACTGGATGGGCTCCAGGGCAGGGTTGAAAGTGAAGATGCCAGAGTGGAAGTCAATGGGAGACTGCAACGTTGTCCCACAGTGTGGGAAGTGTGAGGCCCAGTGATCCTCACCCTCAGGCCCTGGGGGAAAGACCAACGTTAGTACCGCTCCTGCACAGGACAGAATAGCAGGTGCTGCTTTACACCGAAGATAGGCACAATATGCTGGAGTAACTCAGCACGATGGCGCAGCGGTAGAGTTGCTGCCTCACAGCACCGGAGACCCGGGCTTGTCCTGACTACAGGTGCTGTCTGTACGGAGTTTGCACGTTCTCCCTGCGATCTGCGTGGCTTTTCTCCGGTTTCCTCCCACACTCCAAAGACGTACAGGTTTGTAGGTAATTGTAAATTGTCCCTAGCGTGTGTAGAACTAGAGTTTGTGTGCGGGAACCCGCTGGTCGGCACGGACTAGGTGGGCCGAAGGGCCTGTTGCCGCACTGTATCGCTAAACTAGACTAAACTCAGCGGGTCAGGTAGCATCTCTGGAGAAAAGGAATAGGTGACGTTTCGGGTCGAAATCCTTCTTCAGACTGAGTCGGGGGAGAGGGAAACTAGAGGTAGGGAAAAGTACAGCACAGATCAGAGCCGGCACCGATAACCAAGGAAAGGTGGAGCTCACAATGGTCCATTGTTGGCTGTGGAAGTGGTGATAACCAAGGGATACAAACACCATCCTGCTAGTTTCACTGTTCGTAACCCTTCGTTATCACCTCCTCCATAGCCACCAATGGACCATTGTGGACTCCACCTTTCCTGGGTCATCTGTCACCCATGACACTCAGTCTGAAGAAGGGTTGGAAGTTACAGTGCAAAGGCTGTGGAGATGAAGTCACACAACATTGTCAAGGCACAGACTGCTGGACATTTAGATGATGAGAGCATGGAGAGATGTGGTGGAGGGAACACAAAGGTAGTGCTGAGCTCAAAGATCAGATCACCCACAATTTTATTGAAGGGCAGAACAGGCTTTGAAGGGACGAATGGTCTCCTCTTGTTCTCAATGGAGACCGGCAGTCCAAATGTCAGTGTTTTAGTTTTAGCTTTAGGGATACAGCAGAGAAATAGGTCCTTCGGCCCATCGAGTCCATGCCGGCCATCGATCACCCGTTCTATGTAATCCCACTTTCACATCCACTCCCTACACACTAGGGGGCAGTATACAGAGGACAATTGACCTACAAACACACACGTCTTTGGTGGAAACTCACGCGGTCACGGGGAGAACATGCAAACTCCACATGGACAGCACCAGAGGTCGGGATGGAACCCGGGTCTCCGGCGCTGTGAGGCAGCAACTCTACCGCTGCACCACCGTGCCGCTCTTGAAGTGAAAGTGCCAAGGGTTTAATAACAACAACTGATGTGAATGGTGTCACAAGGAACTGCAGATGCTGGCATCCTGATAAAAACACAGAGTGCTGGAGTAACAGCAGGTAAAGCTGTATCTGTGGAGAGAATGGACGTTTGGGTCGGGACCCTTCTTATATGTGGAGGGGATGGATAGGCGACATTGTGGTTCGGGAATGGACACAAAGTGAAGAAGGGTCTCAACAAATCTAAACTATCCTTTCATTACAAGTTTCCCATCCCAGCCATCAGTTCTGACAACTCATTCCCTACGGTTTTCCCAACGTTTTGCAGGAGTGCCGGATCTGCCCGCTCAAGGGGAGTTTCTGTGGTCCAGGACATAAGGGATATCAGCGTGGGATGAAACCTCAACAAACCACACTCAGTTTCCGCTCTCTAATTTAATTTCCCACACACTCCACTCCACTCAACTCCCACACAACTTAAGATCCCAGCCTACTACCCTCATGCATTAATCCCCCAGTCTGACCTCCCTCTCCCCACTCTCTACCCCAACGCAGTATCCAGGCCAACTTTGCAGTCATATCACCCTGTCATAAGTGATAGCAGCAGAATTCATGACGGCCATTCATGCATCACTTATCCTGGAGCCACAGTATTGCTCAAACTACATTGCCGCTGGAAACCGTTGATATTTTTGATCAAGTATTACTGAGGTTAATGTTCATAAGTGATAGCAGCAGAATTAGGCCATTCGGCCCATCAAGTCTACTCCGCTATTCAATTGGGGCTGATCTATTGTTCCCTCCTAACCCCATTCTCCTGCCTTCTCCCCATAACCCCTGACACCCGTACTAATCAAGAATCTGTCAATCTCTGCCTTAAAAAATATCCATTGACTTGGCCTCCACAGCCATCTGATTGTGGATAATCAGCCATGATCACATTGAATGGCAGTGCTGGCTCAAAGGGCCGAATGGCCTACTCCTGCACCTATTTTCTATTGTCTATTGTCTTTACTGAGAAACCTTTACCAGAGACAAACAAATGGAAACAAATATCTCAATGAAAGTTGATAAAAATACATCAAAGGTTTGGAGCCACAATGCGATCTCTCCTTCTCTGGCCTTTATCTCTTCACATCATTAATGTCTACAGTGATGTACCAGGGTACTTCACCTGAAGCACCAAACATTGCTGCCCCTCAACATGCAATCAATGCTCGGCTGAATGCGATCAGCATCATGCTCTGTGTGATTGAGATTTCAGACTCAAAAGTAATGGTGAAGCCTCTTGTAGCTGCATAAATACATCGTCAACAATTCATGCATCACTTATCCTGGAGCCACAGTATTGCTCAAACTACATTGCCGCTGGAAACCTTTGATATTTTTGATCAAGTATTACTGAGGTTAATGTTCATAAGTGATAGCAGCAGAATTAGGCCATTCGGCCCATCAAGTCTACTCCACCATTCAATCACGGCTGATCTATCTCTCCCCCCTAACCCCATTCTCATACCTTCTCCCCATAACCCCTGACACCCGTACTAATCAAAGGCTCAGTCTGAAGAAGGGTCTCAACCCAAAACATCACCTATTCCTGTCTCCAGAGATGCTGCCTGACCCGCTGAGTTACTCCAGCAATTTGTGTTGGAGTATTTTCTCTCTCTCTCTCTCTTGTAAAGGCCAAGCAATAAATAGCTGGGCAGACCAGATATAGTTTTTAAATTGTTGATGACAGACAGTAAAGCACGAGAATTGGATAATTACTTAATGAGAGGAAGTGGTGCAGGGATGCTGTTTTTTTTAGACTTTATAGACACAGCGCAGAAACAGGCTCTTCGGCCACGGAGTCCGTGCCGACCAGCAATCCTCCCGTACACTAACACTATCCCACTCACACTAGGGACAATTTACAATTAATTCCAAAGCCAATTAACCTGCACGTCTTTGGAATGTGGGAGGAAACCGGAGCACCTGCAGAAAACCCACATGGTCACAGGGAGAATGTACAAACCTTGTGCAGACCGCACCCGTAGTCAGGATCGAACCCACGTCTCTGGCGATGTAAAGCAGCAACTCTACCGCTGCACCACAGTGCCGTCCTAAATTGACTAAACTTTATTTAAATCCTTGAATTGTCTTTAGCATACACCTGATTTATAACGTTAACCTCTTTCAAACATTGTAAAACTTAATTTGTTTTTAATTATTTTAACTTTTTGAAAGTGTGTCCCTGGTCATTATTCACATTGGGGATAGATAGCATGAATGTTTCTCAAGGGGGGGGGGGGGGGGGGGGGGGGGAATGAAGACATCGAGGCCATGGGTTTAAGATGGAATAATTCCAGGGATGGCTGGATTAACGTATGATGAGCATCTGACGGCACTGGGCCTGTACTCGCTGGAATTAGAAGGATGAGTCGGGACCTCATTGAAACTTACCAAGTAGTGAAAGGACTGGATAGAGTGGATGTGGAGAGGATGTTTCCTCTAGTGGGAGAGGCTAGAACCAGAGGGCACAGCCTCAGAACAAAAGGACATACCTTTAGAAAGGAGATGAGGAGGAATTTCTTTAGTAAGGAGGTGGTGAATCTGTGGGATTCATTGCCACAGACGGCTGTGGAGGTCATCAATGGATATCTTTAAGGTGGAGATTGACAGATACTTGATTGGTAAGTCAAGGACCACGGGGAGAAGGCAGGAGAATGGGGTTGAGAGGGAAAGATAGATTGGCCATGATTGAATGGCGGAGTAGACTTGATGGGCCGAATGGCCTAATTCTGCTCCTATTATGGGGTTGAGAGGGAATACGCTGCCAGAGGAGGTCGTTGAGGCAGGTACTATAACAGCGTTTAAAAGACACTTGTAGACACAAGGCATCTGCATCTCCTGGAATCCTGTGTGGAACACAGAGTTGTTGTGACACGGTGGCGCAGCGGTAGAGTTGCTGCCTCACAGCGCCAGTGTCATAGAAACATAGAAATTAGGTGCAGGAGTAGGCCATTCGGCCCTTCGAGCCTGCACCGCCATTCAATATGATCATGGCCGATCATCCAACTCAGTATCCTGTACCTGCCTTCTCTCCATACCCCCTGATCCCCTTAGCCACAAGGGCCACATCTAACTCCCTCTTAAATATAGCCAATGAACTGGCCTCAACTACCCTCTGTGGCAGAGAGTTCCAGAGATTCACCACTCTCTGTGTGAAAAAAAGTTCTCATCTCGGTTTTAAAGGATTTCCCCCTTATCCTTAAGCTGTGACCCCTTGTCCTGGACTTCCCTAACATCGGGAACAATCTTCCTGCAATGGTTTGATCCTCACTAATGGTGTTTATACGGAGTTTGTACGTGACCAGGTGGGTTTCCTCTGGGTGCTCTGGTTTCCCCACACACTACAAAGACATACAGGTTTGTAGGATAATTGGTTTAGGTATATTTGTAAATTGTCCCTAGTGTGTGCAGGATAGTGCTAGTGTGGGGATCGCTGGGTGACGTGGAGTCGGTGGGCTGCAGAGCCTGTTTCTGCATTGTATCTCTAGACTAAGCTAAACCTCGGCGGGTTAATGCTGCCTGGCACCGTGCCAAGCCGCTGGGAGCTGGGCTCTCAATTGGTAGCAAGTGCCAGCCTTGTTGGCAAGAACTGCATGGCACTGGCAGACAACCCCAGGGCAGCAGCAGCAGCGTGCAGGCAGCTGCATTGCACAGCACTGTTGCATGCATTAGACCAGAGAGCTGCAGCAACACACAGTGCTGCAGGAATCCCAGCAGGTCAGGCAGCATCTGTGGAGGGAATGGACTTGCCACCTTTCCACATCTGCAGATAGACACAAAGAGCTGGAGTAACTCAGCAGGAATGGGTGGCGTTTCAGGTCGAGACCCTTCTTCACATCTGCACTGCCTTCTATCTCTCGTGAGCCTAAACGACACCCATTCCTTCTGTCCAGAGATGCTGCCTGGCCCGCTGAGTTACTCCAGCATTTTGTGTCTATCTTCCTTCTGTATCCCTTAGCTCTTTCTGAGCGTTACCGTGGACTGAACAGAGTAGATGTGGAGAGGATGTTTCCACTGGTGGGAGAGTCTAGGACCAGAGGCCGCAACCTCAGAAGTAAAGGACGTTCTTTTCGGAAGGAGATAAGAAGGAATTTATTTAGTCAGACGGTGGTGAATCTGTAGAATTCATTGCCACTGACGGCTGTGGAGGCCAAGCCAATGGATATTTTTAAGGCAGAGATAGATGGATTCTTGATTAGTACAGGGGTTATGGGGAGAAGGCAGGGGAATGGGGTTAGGAGGGAGTGATAGATCAGCCATGATGGGCCGAATGGTCTAATTCTGCTACTATCACTTATGACCTCTCTTAGTTCAATTTAGTGTGCAGGAAGGAACTGCAGATGCCTTCTCTCCAGAGATGCTTCCTGTCCCGCTGAGTTACTCCAGCTTTTTGTGTCTATCTTTAGTATAGTTTAGTTTATTGTCACGTGTACCGAGGTACAGTAAACACCTCCCCCCACATCTTCTCTGTACCGTCCACCCACACACATGTTCCAGTCGCTGGCTGGCTGGCTGCCCTCTTCCCTGACCTCTGCATTGCACAGACGCTTCTCATTATCATTACTGGCCGGCAGCGGGATTACTCAGTGGCTGAAGCACACATATGTCTGTCATTATCAGATCGAGTAAATGACTGCCGTGTGAAGCGGTCGCTGGCAACACGGGGCCAGGTCGCAGCAATGTCACAGCGTGGCCGCTCCGCACATATGGGGGGGGGGGGGGGGGGGGGAGGAGAGGAGAGGTATGGGAGGGGGGGAGAGAAGGGAGGGGGGGGAGAGGGGGAAAGAGGAGAGAGGGGGAGAGGGGGAGGGAGCGGGGAGAGGGGGAGAGAGGGAGGGGGGAGGGAGGGGAGGGGGGGGGGGAGGGAGGGAGGGAGAGGGGGGAGAGGGGGAAGGGGAGAGAGAGAGGGGAGGGGAGGGGGGGGGGGAGGGAGAGGGAGAGGGAGGGGAGGGAGAGAGGGAGGGGGAGAGAGGGGGAGGAGGGGGAGGGGGGAGAGAGGGAGGGGGGGAGAGAGAGGGGGGGGGGGAGAGGGAGGGAGGGGGGAGGAGGGGGAGAGGGAGGGGAGAGAGGGAGGGGAGGGGAGAGAGGGAGGATGGAAGGAACACAGTTCTCTGTTCCATTCCCCGCGACTCCTGGAGGAGGGAGAGAGGACATTTGATTTGAATCTGTAGAAATTGCAGGCGCCACATCTGTGGAGGACAGGACGCCCCGGACCAGCTGAGTTCCTCCAGCACTTTGTGACTTGCTCAAGATTGCATCACCTGCAGTTCCTCGTGTCTCTGGCAAATCTTCCACAGGGGCCGGGAGATTGTCCCGACCTTAATTCCCTAAACTTTTCCCCTCTCCCCTGACTCTGTCTGAAGAAGGGTCTCGACCCGATAAGTCACCTATTCCTTCTCTCCAGAGATGCTGCCTGTCCCACTGTGTGCAGGGAAGGTACACCGGAGATAGACACAAAAATGCTGGAGTAACTCAGCGTCGGTCTGAAGAAGGGTCTCGATCCATTCCTGTCCGGCAGCATCCCTGGAGAGAAGGAATGGGTCGAGACCCTTCTTCAGACTGATGCTGCCTGTCCCGCTGAGTTACTCCAGCGTTTCGTGTCTGATCTTCTTCAGTCTGTGTGTGGGACATTGTCCAAGGCGCTGGGCGAGGAATCTCCGGAGCTGCTCGCCTTGTGTTGACAAAAGCAAACGCACGAGTTCTCCCCGCAGCCAAACAGACGAGGAACAAGGAAGCGAGGTTTACCCTCAAAGGCCCACCGCTCCCCTCCCCCTCCCTCCTGGCACGGCCCGGCCCGGCTCACTGGCACCCGGCCCGGGGGCAGACAGGCAGCCGGGAGGGGACGGGGACGGGGACGGGGTCCTTGAATCATGCCGCGTTGTTACACACACAGGCTGCCAGCCCTCCCTCTCCTCCCCCCTCCTCTGTCCTCTTCCTTCCCTCTCACGTCCTCACTCTCACTCGTTTCCTCTCTGTCCCCCGCCCTCCCTCCCTCCCTCCCGCACACACACATACACAGACCCCACCGGCGCTGGGAGAATCTGTCAGTCCCGGAGCGCACGGGGCAACTCACACTCTCTCACACACCCACACAGACACATACACACACACACACACACTCGCTCACACACACTCGCTCACACTCACTCACACACACACACGCGCACTCACAACTAGAAACATAGAAATTAGAAAATAGGTGCAGGAGTAGGCCATTCGGCCCTTCGAGCCTGCACCGCCATTCAATATGATCATGGCTGATCATCCAACTCAGTATCCCGTACCTGCCTTCTCTCCATACCCCCTGATCCCCTTAGCCACAAGGGCCACATCTAACTCCCTCTTAAACACACTCACAACACTCACACACACACACACACACACACACACACACACACACACACACGCACACACACACACACACACACGCACACACACACACAAACACACACACACACACACACACACTACACACACACACACACACACACACACACACACACACACACACACACACACATACACACACACACACACACACACACACACACATACTTACCACCCCACACACTCACACACACTCACCCACACCACACACACACATACACACACACACACACACATATACACTCACTCGCTCACACACACTCGAAACACGCATGAACCTCACACACACACATAGACACATAGAAATTAGTGGCAGGAGTAGAGGCCATTCGGCCCGTCGAGCCTGCACCGCCATTAATGGTTGATCATCAAACTCTCTCCCTCTCTCCCATACCCCCAGATGATCCCCTTAGCCACAAGGGCCACATCTAACGTTTCTCACACACTCCCCCCACTCACTCACCCGCACTCACCCCCCCCACACTTAGTGACTTACCTGCCTCCACTCGTCCCCTGCAACCTATATCGGGTGAAATGATGACGTGCGCTGTTAATGTTGACATCCCTCTCCCCTCCATCTCTCGTCTCTCCAAACTCTTGCCCCCTAACCCCCCCCCCTCCCTCCTCCGTTCCTCCCCTCGTCTGTCTCTCACTCTCTCCTCACCTCTCCCTCTCCTCCCTTTCTCTCCAGCTCCCTCTCCCCCCTCTCCCCGGTTCTCCCCGCTGTCCCCGCACCTGCGGCGGTCCGGCGCCGGGAGCCGAGAGCCATCAGCAGCAGCAGGATCGTCCTCTGTCCCAGCGCCATCGTCCCGCCCGCCCGCGATCCCTCGCTGCAAGCAACTGCCCAGCGGCGGGGCGGACACAGACCCACTGCCCTCCCCGGCTCTGCCCCGCCCCCCGCCCCAGCCCCCCACAGGGGAGTGAACCCGCCCCCTCCTCGCACCCTGTCTCCTCCCTCATCCCCTCCCTCTCCTTCTCCCCCCATCCCTCTCCCTCTCCTCCCCTCCCCCATCCTCTCCCCCCTCTCCCTCTCTCCACCCCCCCATTCTCTCCCCTCCCTCTCCCCACACCCCCCCCTCCCCCTCCTTCTCTCTCTCCTCCCCCCCCTTCCTCCTCCACTCTCTCCCTCCCCCTTCTCTCTCCACCTCCCTCCTCTCCAACCCCCTCCCTCCCTCTCTCCACCCCCCCTCCCTCCTTTTTCCCTCTCCTCTCTCTCCACCCCCCTCTCCCTCCCTCCTTCTCTCTCTCTCCCCCTCCCTCTCTCCTTCTCCCCCCTCTCCCTCCCCCTCCCTCTCTCTCCCCTTCCTCATCCCCACTTTTCTCCCTCCCTCCCTCTGTCACTCTCTACCTCCCTCCCCGTCTCTTCGCTCTCCCCTTTCCACCTCTCGCCTTCTTCCTAGTACAGCCACTGTCTCACGGACCCGGGTTCGATCCTGGTCTCCGGTGCTGCCTGTGTGGAGTTTGCACGTTCTGCCCGTGACTCCATGTGCTCTAGTTTCCTCCCACATCCCAAAGACGTGCAGGTTTGCAGGTTAATTCCCCTCTGTAAATTGCCCTCGGTAGGATAGTGTTAATGTGTTGGTGATCGCTGGTCGGCACGGACTCGAGGGGCCGAAGGGCCTGTTTCCGCGCTCCATCTCAAAACTAAACAAACTAAAAACTAAACTCAGCGGGCCAGACAGCATCTCTGGGGAGAAGGAATGGATGACGTTCCGGGTCGAGACCCTTCCTCAGACTGAGAGTCAGGGGAGAGGGAGACACAGAGATATGGAAGGGTAAGGCGTGAACGCGACAGATCAAAGCAGCGTTGATCAAGGTAATCTGAAGAAGGGTTTCGACCCGAAACGTCACCCATTCCTTCTCTCCAGAGATGCTGCCTGTCCCGCTGAGTTACTCCAGCATTTTGTGTCTGTGTTCGGTTTAAACCAGCATCTGCAGTTATTCCCCACACAAGGACATGTAGAATGTTTCATGATCAGCTGACGGAAAGGTGACTCATTCGACATTTCCTTGATCATCGATGTTTTGATCTGACATTTCCACGTCTTTTTACCCTTCCATATCTCTGTGTCTCCCTCTCCCCTGACTCTGTCTGAAGAAGGGTCTCGACCCGATAAGTCACCTATTGCTTCTCTCCAGAGATGCTGCCTGTCCCGCTGAGTTACTCCAGCATGTTATGTCTATCTGCAGTTCCTTCCTACACAACATGTGGTGAAGTTTAAATTAGTTTGTGCGGCCCTCTGTGCCGCCCCGAGCCATGTTTTGTAAGCGCAGTGGAGAGATTTTGTTTCTCCTGTTCGAAACTCCGGACAATTTTAAACCTGGTCGCTGTCACACACAGCCCGTGGTCAAACAGCAAATCACAGACTGCCGGAGGAACTCAGCGGGTCCTGACTCCTGAAGAAGGGAACCAACCCCAAACGTCGCCTGTCCATTCCCTCCACGGATGCTGCCTGACCCGCGGAGTTCCACCAGCATTTAGTTTTTGAACAAGGTTGGTCTTGTTTCACCACGTCATCCGTAACCAGATACAGTGAAAAACTTGACTTTGCAAACTGCCCAGGCAAATTGTGTAGAAACATAGAAATATGGAAAATGTGTGTAGGAGCAGGCGCTTCAAGCCATTCAATATGATCTTGTTGATCATCCAAAATCAGTACCAGTGAAATGGGCTCAACTGCCTTCTGTGACAGAGAATTCCACAGATTCACAACTCTCTGGGACTGGGTGAAAACGTTTTTCTTCATCTCAGTCCTAAATGGCCTAACCCTTATTCTTAAACTATGACCTCTGATTCTGGACTCCCCCAACATTTTTCCTGCATCTACCCTAAGAATGTAATGTTTCTATAAGATACCCTCTCATCCTTTTAAATTCCAGTGAATAGAAGCCCATTCGCTCCATTCTTTCATTATATGTCAGTCCCGCCATCCCAGGAAATAGCCTGGTGAACCTACGCTGCACTCCCTCAATAGCAATAATGTCCTTCTGTTAATCCTGGCTAAATTGGAGAGGCTAGGACTTTAAAATGGGGTAAAAGCCTCAGGGCTGCTGGAAGATTTGATCAATTAGTTATGCAATTGCGTTATGCAATTTAGTTATGCAACTGCGGAGTGATGCCAGTGTGTCTACAGCCTAGATACAATTTGCAAGAAAGGAATAAGAATGTCTGCAAGCCCTGTCAAATAGGTGCAAAATACATAGAATGGATTGGATGGCTGTAAACCAGACATACACCTTGTAGAGGTTGTACTTCCGGTGGCGCTGGTGCCAGCAGCCTCCACCTACAGCCCGGTATCTTTTTGTTTTTTTGTTTATTTAGTTATGTAAAAGTGTGTTTTTTTGTGTTTTTTTTGTGTTTTTATGTGGGGGAAGAGGGCACGGTGCGGGGGATACCGTACTTCAGCCGCTTCCTGGTGAGGACGCGACTATTATTCGAGTCGCGTTCTCGCCCCCCCCCCCCCCCCCACAGGGGCCTACCTACCTGGATTGGCGCGGCCTTTCCTGCCGGGATCGACCGGAGCTCCAGCAGCGGCGGGACAGCGCTGGAACATCGCGGGGCTGGCGATGCCTTACCGGGGGTCGCCGTCTGGAGCCCGGAGTGCTGGACCTGCTGCACCAACATCAAGGAGCTGCGGTTTCTAGAGCTCCCAACGCGGGCGGCGCTGATGGACAGCGCGGGGTCCTGCGACTCTGCCCGGCTCGGCCTGCGGACTCAGGGGCTGCAGACTCCGGCAGCAGGAGGCAGCTGATCAGGAGGTCCGGGCCGCTGAGGAGGAGGATGCTCACCGTCGGGGTTCGGCGTCGGCGTTCCACCAGCCCGGCGTGAGGGCCTGAACATTGGGCCACCCGGGGCGGCGACTGTGGGTGCTCGGAAGGCCCCGACCACGGATGAACACGGAGGGGAGGCTGGCTGGACTATGGTGCCATCCTCACCTTGGTGCCATTTATGTTATGTTGTGTCGTGGACTTTCTGTGTTTGTGCTTTTTTTAAAATTCAACTTCAATTTTATTTTAAATATGTTTTATTATTTATTTATTATTTATTTATTTTTTTGTGTTTTTTTTATGATACTGCCTGTAAGGGAAATTCATTTCGTTGTCTCAAATTGAGACAATGACAATAAATTTGAATACAATACAATACAATACAAATAATTGTAAATAATGTTGCAGAGTTCTACTTTGCCAAGTGTTCATTGGATGAGGTATTGAGCCTTGTCTGGGTTTCTAGCAGATCAGGGTAAATGTTGATATATTTGCTTCCTTGAGGAGTCCGGTTTGAATGCAGTGCATTGAGCTGCTGTATGGGATGCAAGCAGAAGCCTCCACGTGGAGCATCCCGGACAATACTGGCGACAGAAACTGTACCACAGTGACAGACTGAAGTAGCCTATACTGCAACCACCAATCTTATGGGAAAGCGCGTAGGACTGCGTGACCTTCTGGTGTGTCTCTATTTGAGCGAGTCCCAGAGGGCTTGAGCAGGCAGATACGAGGATGGAACCCGCGGCAGGATAAGTACAGTAGTTGTACTGTAATTGTGTTTTGGTTAAAATAAAGATTAATTGTTCAAGTGCTTGATTCAGTGGTTTTACTGAAACTAGATTAGGGGGAAGCTTAGATACGAGCAATTTACACTTCCTCAAATTAGGAAACCAAAATTACACACAATACTACATGTGCGGTCTCACCAGAGTCCTGTATAACTGTAGTAGGACCTCCTTGCTCCTAAACTCAAATTCTCTCGCAATGAAGGCCAACATGCCATTAGCTTTCTTCACTGCCAGCTGTACCTGCATGCTTGCTTTCAGTAACTGATGTACAAGCACACCCAGGTCTCGCTGCACCTCCCCTTCTCCTCATCTGATACCATTCAGATAATAATCCTCCTTCCTGTTCTTGCCACCAAAGTGGATAACCTCACATTTGTCCACTTTATACTGCATCTGCCATGTTTCTGCCCACTCATCCAACCTATCCAAGTCACCCTGCAGCCTCATAGCATCCTCCTCGCATCTCACACTGCCGCCTATCTTTGAAATCCACAAATTTAATTACCGTAATCTAAATCATTAATATATATTGTATTCAACTGGGGTACAAGCACCGAGCCTTGCGGCTCCCCACTAGTCACTGCCTGCCATTCTGAAAAGGACTCGTTAATTCCTGCTCTTTGCTGTATCCCTATCCATGTCAATGCCCTACCTCCAATACCATGTGCTCTCATTTTACACACTAATCTCTTGTGTGGGACTTTGTCAAAGGCTTTTTGAAAGTCCAGATACACCACATCCACTGGCTCTCCCTTATCCAATCTACTTACATCCTCAATAAAATCCAAAAGATTAGTCAAGCATGATTTCTTCAACATAAATCCATGTTGACTTTGACCGATCCTGTCACTGCTTTCCAAATGCTCTGTTATAACATCTTCGATAATCGACTCCAGCATCTTCCCCACTACCGATGTAAGGCTAACTGGTCTATAATTCCCTGTTTTCTCTCTCCCTCCTTTTTAAAAAAGTGGAGTTACATTGGCTACCCTCCAGTCCACAGGAACTGATCCAGAGTCGAGAGAATATGGGAAAATGATCACCAATGCATCACAATTTCTAGGGCCACCTCCTTGAGTTTTCTGGGATGCAGACCATCAGGCCCTTTTATCTGCTTCAGTCCCAACAGTTTTTCCTTTCCTACAATATTCCCTAGTTCCTCCCTCCCAGAAGTATTTCTTTGTTTGTGTCTTCCTTAGTGAAGACAGAACCAAAGTACTCGTTTAAGTCTTCTGCTATTTCCTTGTTTCCCATTATAAATTCACCTGTCTGACTGTAAGGGACCTACATTCTAATCTTTTCCTTTTTACATACCTATAGAAACTTTTACAGACAGTTTTTATATTCCCCGCAAACTTTCTTTCATGCTCATTTCCCCCCCTCTTAATTACCCCCTTTGTCCTCCTCTGTTGAGTTCTAAATTTCTCCCAGTCCTCCGGTTTGCTGCTTCCTCTGGCCAATTTATATGCCTCTCCCTTGGATTTAACACTATCCTCGACTTCCCTCGTCAGCCACGGTTGAGCCGACTTCCCCATTTATTTTTTCGCCAGACAGGGATGAACAATTTCTGGAGTTCATCCATGCGGTCTTTAAATCTTTGCCATTGCATCTCCACCGTCAACTCATTAAGTATAATTTGCCAGTCTATCCCAGCCAATTCCCATCTCATACCTTCAAAGACTTCTTTCTTCAAGTTCAGAACCCTAGTCTCTGAATGAACCGTGTCACTCTCCATCCTAATGCAGAATTCCACCATATTATGTCACTGTTGCCCAAGGGGCTTTGTACAACAAGATCGCTAACTAATCCTTCCTCATTACACAAGACCCAGTCTAGGATGACTTGCCCTCTGGTCGATCCCTCTACATATTGGTTTAAAAACCCATCCCGTATACATTACGGTATATTCGTGTTGTTACTTGCGAACAAAGCACCAAGGCAAATTCTTTGTATGTATACATACTTGGCTAATAAAATGTATTCAATTCAATTCAAGGAAATCCTCCTCCTCAGCACTGTTACCAATTTAGTTGGCCCAGTCTATATGTAGATTAAAGTCACCCATGATAACCGCTGTACCTTTGCTACATGCATCCCTAATTTCCTGCTTGATGCTATCCCCAACCTCCCTACTGCTGTTTGGTGTCTGTATACAACTCCAATAAACGTTTTCTGCCCTTGGCTATTTCGCAGTTCTACCCAGACCGATTCTACAGCATCCAAGCTAATGTCTCTCCTTGCTATTGCATGAATCTCCTCTTTAACCAGCAATACCACCCCACCTCCTCTTCCTTTCTGTCTATCCTTCCTGAATATCCAAAACCCCTGCATGTTCAGCTCCCAGCCTTGGTCACCCTGGGGCCATGTCTCTGTAAACCCAACTATATCATACCGCTTAACCGCGCATTCAATCCATCCACCTTATAAAAACATAGAAACATAGAAAATAGGTGCAGGAGTAGGCCATTCGGCCCTTCGAGCCCGCACCGCCATTCAATATGATCATGGCTGATCATCCAACTCAGTATCCTGTTCCTGCCTTCTCTCCATACCCCCTGATCCCTTTAGCCACAAGGGGCACATCTAACTCCCTCTTAAATATAGCCAATGAACTGGCCTCAACTACGTTCTGTGGCAGAGAGTTCCAGAGATTTACTACTCTGTGTGAAAAATGTTTTTCGCATCTCGGTCCTAAAGGATTTCCCCCTTATCCTTAAACTGTGACCCCTTGTCCTGGACTTCGCCAACATCGGGAACAATCTTCCTGCATCTAGCCTGTCCAACCCCTTAAGAATTTTGTAAGTTTCTATAGGATCCCCCCTCAATCTTATTTTGAATTCTTCTCGCATTAAGGCACAAAGCTGTAGTTTTTCTTATCCCCTTTCTACCTTTTGCTTCTGTCCTTTTTTGTCCCTCTCTCCCCTTGCATTGGTTCCCATCCCTTGCCCTGTTAGTTTAGACGTGACCTTTCCTACACTCTCTTTCCCGTTAAGTGCACGCACATGCTTCCATGTTGTTGATTCCACCCCCCCCTCTGTTTAGTTTAAACCCACCTGTGTTGCACTAGCAAACCTGCCTGCCAGAATGTCAGTCCCCCTACAAATAAGGTGCAACCTGTCCCTTTTGTACAGGTCTCCCCTGCCCCAGAAGTGATTCCAGTGATGTAGAAATCTACCGGTAAATCCCTGTCCCCTGCAGCAACTCAGCCACACATTCATATCCCCGATCTCCCTGTTCCTACCCTCACTAGCACAAGGTACTGGAAGCAACCCAGAGATAACCACCATAGAAGTCCTGCTTTTCAGCCTCCTACCTAGTTCCCTATACTCACGTCGCAGAACCTCCTTCCTTGTCTTACCCACATCGTTTGTGCCTACATGCACGACCATCTCCAGCTGCTCACCTTCCCTGTTGAGGATGTTCCGAAGTCGGTCTGAGATGTCCTGGACCCTGGCACCAGGGAGGCAACACACCATCCTCGAGCCTCGTCTGCGTCACAGAATCTCCTGTCCGCACCTCGGACAATGGAGACACCCACCGCTATGACTCTGCCTGGCTTCCGTCTCGCCGGTCGAGTCTCAGCGCTTGGATTCGAGTCACAGACCTGTCCATCGCTCGGACTGCAAGGGTTATCTGCCCCGACAGCTCCCATAGAGGGTGTACCTGTTTGCAAGAGGCCTCCTGCACTCACTACATCGCCTTTCTTTCCGTCTCTACCTGTTACACTCATGTAGGGAAGGAACTGCAGATGCTGATTTCTCCAACTTCATGAAACCCCAGCATTCCCCCTCTCTCCATCCCTCCACCACCCAAGTTGCACCAGCTTTGCGTTCTCACCTAGCAAACAGCCTGTTTTCTTTTTCATTGTTGTATTTTTGCATATCTTTCATTCATTTCAGATTCAGATTCAATTTTAATTGTCATTGTCAGTGTACAGTACAGAGACAACGAAATGCATTGAAACGAAATGCAACGAAAATCATTTGTTCTATATCCCTCCACATCACTGTCTATATCTCTCGTTTCCCTTTTCCCTGACTCTCAGTCCACAGAAGGGTCTCGACCCAAAACGTCACGCATTCCTTCTCTCCATAGATGCTGCCTGTCCCACTTAGTTACTCCAGCATTGTGTGTCTATCATTAGTTTATTATTGTCCCGTGTACCAAGGTACAGGGAAAAGCTTTTTGTTAAGAAGGAACTGCAGATGCTGGAAAATCGAAGGTACACAAAAATGCTGGAGAAACTCAGCGGGTGCAGCAGCATCTATGGAGCGAAGGAAATAGGCAACGTTTCGGGACGAAACGTTGCCTATTTCCTTCGCTCCATAGATGCTGCTGCACCCGCTGAGTTTCTCCAGCATTTTTGTGTACCAAAGCTTTTTGTTACCTGCTATTCAGTCAGAGAAAGACTATACATGATTACAATCAAGTCATCCACAGTGTACAACTTATAACATTTAATGATGCAACGTAAAGTTCAATAAAGTCGTTAAATATAGTACAAAGGTATCCAATGAAGTAGATGGGAAGTCAGGATTGCTCTAGCTGTTGATAGGATGATTCAGTTGCCTGATAACAGCTGAGAAGAAACTGTCCCTGCATCTGGAGGTGTGCTTTTTTAAGCTTCTGTACCTCTTGCCTGAGGTGAGAAGAGGGAGTGATCGGGGTGAGACTCATCCTTGATTATGCTGGTAGCCTTGCCAAGACAGCGTGAAGTGAGGACGGAGTCAATGAAGAAGGGCCTCGACCCGAAACATCACCCATTCTTTCTCTCCAGAGATGCTGCCTGTCCCGCTGAATTACTCCAGCATTTTGTGTCTATCTTCAAAGTAAGGGAGGTTGGTTTGCGTGATTGTGCTATGTCCACAACTCTCTGCAATTTCCTGCGGTCTCGGATGGAGATGGAGGTGCATCTGTAGACGTTGGTGAGAGTTGTTGGGGATGTGTTGAACTCCTTAAGCCTTGTCGAGCATGAGTACAACAGGTCCCAAAAAGAGAAAGAAATTAGAACATAGAATATAGCTGTATCTGTATGTTTTAGCTACAATGTGCAAACTTAAATAAAAATGCATGGGCTGCGAGGAGCTAGATGGGGAGATCAGGGAATCATCATTAGTTTCTGAGTTTATAATCATTCTCGCTAGAATTTAGAAGATTGAGGGGGGATCTTATAGAAACGTACACAATTCTTAAGGGGTTGGACAGGCTAGATGCAGGAAGATTGTTCCCGATGTTGGGGAAGTCCAGAACAAGGGGTCACCGTTTAAGGATAAGGGGGAAGGAAATCTTTTAGGACCGAGATGAGAAAAACATTTTTCACACAGAGAGTGGTGAATCTGTGGAATTCTCTGCCACAGAATGTAGTTGAGGCCAGTTCATTGGCTATATTTAAGAGGGAGTTAGATGTGGCCCTTGTGGCTAAAGGGATCAGGGGGTATGGAGAGAAGGCAGGTACGGGATACTGAGTTGGATGATCAGCCATGATCATATTGAATAGCGGTGCAGGCTCGAAGGGCCGAATGGCCTACTCCTGCACCTATTTTCTATGTTTCTATGTTTCTATGAGGGGTCCATTTTCAGTCTGATAATAGTGGGGAGGAAACTGTTCCTGTATCTAGTGGGACGGTTAGTGAGTCTATACTTGCACCAAGCAGACTTGCCAACTGTTTCACCGAACACTTACGCTCGGTCTGCCAAGGCCTACTGGATCTCCCAGTTACTAACGATTTTAACCCCCCTTCCCATTCCCACACTGACCTTCCGATCCTGGGCCTCCTCCATTGACAGATTGAGGCCACTGGAGGAACAGCTCCTCATATTCCACTGGAGAGGCTTACAACCCAATGGTATGAACATTGGATTCTCCCATTTTAGCTAACTATAAAAACATTCCTCCTCTTCTCCCCCCCCCCCCCCCCAATTTCTTCTGTCCCTGCATCCCCTACGCCCCTGGGCTTGCACCTCCCCCCCCCCCCCATTCCTTCCCACCTATGTTCCTTCCTCTGACTTTCACAATTCACAGCATTTCAATCCTTTTGTCCCACATCTTCTGTCCGTTCATCTCTAGCCTTTGTCCAAACATCTGCCCATTCTCAAAACATCTGCCCATTCTCAAAAAACATCTGCCCATTCTCAAAACATCTGCCCATTCTCAAAACATCTGCCCATTCTCAAAACATCTGCACATTCTCAAAACATCTGCCCATTCTCAAAACATCTGCCCACCAGTCAACTCTTCTCACCTGTAAGCATCTCTCACTGCCCATTGAATCTCCCGTTGAACACTTCTCTCTTGCAGCTTTCTTCCACCACCCCAATAGACTATTATGGTTATTGTTGCACTATATTTTTGTTTGTGTTTTATGTCAAGTCAAGTCAAGTTTATTTGTCACATACACATACGAGATGTGCAGTGAAATGAAAGTGGCAATACTCGCGGACTTTTGTGCAAAAGACAAACAACCAAACAAACTATAAACACAATCATAACACACATATGATTTTACATAATAAATAATGGAAGGAAAAACGTTCTGTAGAGTTAGTCCCTGGTGAGATAGGCGTTTACAGTCCGAATGGCCTCTGGGAAGAAACTCCTTCTCAACCTCTCCGTTCTCACCGCATGGCAACGGAGGCGTTTGCCTGACCGTGGCAGCTGGAACAGTCCGTTGCAGGGGTGGAAGGGGTCTCTCATGATATTGTTGGCTTTGGAGTTGCACCTCCTGATGTATAGTTCCTGCAGGGGGGGGCAGAGCCTTCTTGTGAAGTTCCCATAGTGCGTTCGGCCCCGAACGCACTACTCTCTGCAGAGCCTTCTTGTCCTGGGCTCAGCAGAGCAATTCCCAAACCAGATGGTAATGTTCCCGGACAAGATGCTTTCCACCGCCGCTGCGTAGGAAGACACTCTGAATTTCCTCAATTGCCTGAGGTGGTAAAGGCGCTGCCTTGCCTTACTCACCAGTGCTGAGGCATGTGATGCCCATGTCATATCCTCACAGATGTGGACTCCCAGATATTTAAAACAGTTCACCCTATCCACAGGATCCCCATTTATCCTCAATGGAGTGTACGTCCTCGGATGATGTGCCCTCCTAAAGTCCACGATCAGCTCCTTAGTTTTTTTGATGTTCAAGAGGAGGCTGTTATCCGGGCACCAGAGTGCTAGATCAGCCACCTCCTCCCGGTAGGCCTTCTCATCATTGTCTGAGATCAGGCCCACCACCACAGTGTCATCAGCAAACTTAATTATTGAGTTGGAGCTGAACCAAGCCACACAGTCATGTGTGTACAGGGAGTACAATAGGGGGCTGAGGACGCAACCCTGGGGCGATCCTGTGCTCAGGGTGAGGGACTTCGATGTATTCCCTCCCATCTTGACTACCTGGGGCCTGGCGGTGAGAAAGTCCAGGACCCAGGCACACAGGGAGGTGTTGAGCCTCAATTCCAGTAGCTTCCCGGCCAGTCTGGTGGGGACTATCGTGTTGAAGGCTGAACTGTAGTCTATGAACAACATCCTCACGTAGCCCCCCTTCTGGCTGTCCAGATGGGAGAGAGCGGTGTGCAAGACCTGGGAGACCGCATCGTCCGTGGATCTGTTCGGACGGTATGCGAACTGCAACGGGTCCATGTTCCGAGGGAGGAAGGCGCAGATGTGTTTCTTCACCAGCCTCTCAAAGCATTTCATGACTACCGAGGTAAGGGCCACTGGACGGTAGTCATTCAGACAGGCTGGGGAGGCATTTTTTGGTACCGGTACAATGATGGATCTTTTGAAGCAGGCAGGGACCACGGACTTGTCCAGGGAGAGGTTGAATAATGTAGTGAGCACTGGAGCTGGCTGCGTAGCACAGGACTTGAGTACTCGCCCCGAGATGCCATCGGGGCCTGCAGCATTTCTCATGTTCACCCGTGTCAGTGCCCTCCTCACGTCGTGCTCGGACAGCGTGAATGTGTGCACATTCCTCCCTTCAGCTTCGGTAGCCAGCCCGCTGGCGGTATTGTCGATAGTCGGCAGACCTGGAGTGGTGTTGCCCCTCTCGAAACGAGCGTAGAAGGAGTTCAGGTCGTCAGCTAGGGAGATGCCGGCACTTGCGGATGAGGTAGGGGTGCTCCGGTAGTTGGTTACAATCCGTAGCCCCTGCCACAGGCTTCTGGTGTCCTGCTGCTCCATCTGTAACTCCATATTGTCCCTGTACCTTCTCTTTGCGTCCTTCACCGCCCTTCGCAGTCGGTAGGACTCTGCCTTGTAGACGTCCATGTTTCCTGATGCCAGGCCCGAGTTGTAGGCAGTGGTCTGTGTACATATATGTGTGTGTCTGTGTCTATATGTATATATATATATATATATATATATACATATACATACATACACACTGACCATTTTATTTCTCGTTTATTATATTGTTCACAGTGTACTATGTTTACACATTGTGTTGTGCTGCTGCAAGTAAGAATTTCATTGTTCTATCTGGGACACATGACAATAAAACCCTCTTGACTCTTGACACACACACATGCACGAATGTATACAGACGCACACAGAAAAGCACACACACATACACACACACGTACACATGATCCACACACATATGGATGCGCACGCATGCACACACGTCACGCACACCCACACACACCTATAATCTCTCCCACTGAAAACTAACTTGTTTTTCTTGCTGTGCCAGTTCTGATGAAGTATCGCTGACCTGAAATATTGACTGGAGACACAAGGAATTGGCAGCTCGAGTCCCTTACAACCCAACAATATGAATGTTGAATTCTCCAATTTCAAGTGCCTCCCCCACCCTATTTATCCCTCTAGCCCATCCTCGTTCCTCCCCGCCCCATCCCCTTCCACCTATATCCCTCCTTCCAGCTCAACATTTCACTCCTCTTTAGTTTAGTTTAGTTTAATGTAGTTTGGAGATACAGAGCGTAAACAGGCCCTTCGGCCCAGCGAGTCCCTGCCGCCCACCGGGTCCCCGCACATTAACACCATCCTACACACACTAGGGACAATTTACAATTTTACCAAGCCAATTAGCCTCTAATCCTGTTTGTCTTTGGAGTGTGGGAGAAAACCGGAGCACCCGGAGAAAGCCCACGTGGTCACAGGGAGAACGTACAAACAGATCGCACCCGATTATTTATTTATTTTACAGAAAAATAATGTATTCAATTATTTACTATAATATGTACTGTACAAAATAAATCAAACAAAACCCACCACCATAACACAAGACAAACCAATATTCTTCAATACTAAATATACTATTATACAACTATATCACCTTCCACCCCCCCGCGGTGCCCAGCGGTGCTGGAAATCCCCCAGGGTGCCCGTGGACAGCGTGTAGTCCCTCTCTAGCACCACCCGGGCGTGTACGTAACTCCGGAAAAGGGGCAGCAGCCGGCTCGGGCAGAACCCTCTTCCACCTGACTCCGAGACTTGCAGACTGCACCCGTAGTCAGGATCGAACCCGGGTCTCTGGTGCTGTGAGGCAGCAACTCCACCACTGTTGTCCTGTAATTGCAATGCAAACAGCTGATGTTGCTGTTGTTTTCTCACCTCTCCCCGCCTGGATGAAGGGTTGTTGACTCGACTTCAATGCCTGACCTGCTGAGTATTTGCAGCAGCTTCAGTTTTCAGTTGCAGTGTTTTCGCTGACTCTCAATCCCAGCAGAGTACAGACCGGTTCCATATTTATGTAGGAAGGAACCGCTGATGCTGGTTTAAACCGAAGATAGACACACAATGCTGGAGTAACTCAGCGGGTCAGGCAGCATCTCTGGAGCAAAAGAGTAGATGATGTTTCGGATCAGAACCTTTCTTCAGACTGAAAGCAGAGGTGGGGTAACTTTTTCACACACAGGGTGGTGGGTGTATGGAACAAACTGCCAGAGGACGAAGTTGTGGCTGGGACTATCCCAAGTAACAGTAACAGTTTAGTAACAGTTTAAGTAACAGTTAGACAGGTACATGGGTGGGACAAGTTTGGAGGGATATGGACCAAGCACAGGCAGGTGGGACTAGTGTAGCTGGGACATGTTGGCAGGTGTGGGCAAGTTGGGCTGAAGGGCCTGTTTCCACACTGTATCACTCTATGACTCTTGAACGTAAGAATTATGAAGCATCGGAGCTCAATTAGCCCATTCGGCCCATCGCGTCTGCTCTGCTATCCAATCATGGCTGATCTATACCTTAGCTTTCCCTCTCAACCCCATTCTCCTGCCTTCTCCCCATAACCTCTGATGCCCTTCCTACTGAAGCAGCGCAGATTCACAACTCTCTGGATGAAAAAGTGATCTACCCCTTATTCTTAATAGGGAAGGGAAGGGCTGTAATAGAATTTTTGGGGGAGGTGGGTTTATGATCTTGAGGCAAAGATCGGATTAAACTCCCAATCATCAGTGTATATACACCCTATGGCATGCATTCAACATGTGCTAATGTGTAGTTATTAAACTTGAGATACAAAGTGTGTTTGTAACAAGATGGAGTTATGTTGGAATTAATGATTCATTAAAAGATCTCACAGATCCTCAGATTTGATATCACTGTTTGTATTGTTTTACTCACATTCAAGATGTCCATTTTAGCAACAGAAAGAGCTCTTTCTGCCCCCTTCACCTAGCTATTACCTCCCTGGCATTGTCCTGCTTCTCTTCCCTTCCAGAGTACTTCCCAAGAAACATACCGAATAGTGAAAGGCTTGGGTAGAGTGGATGTGGAGAGGATGATTCCACTAGTGGGAGAGTCTAGGACTAGAGCTCACAGCCTCAGAATTAAAGGACGTTCTTTTAGGAAGGAGATGAGGAGAAATTTCTTCAATCGGAGGGTGGTGAATCTGTGGAATTCTTTGCCACAGAAGGCTGTGGAAGCCAAGTCAGTTTTTAATGCAGGGATGGATAGATTCTTGATTAGTACGGGTGTCAGAGGTTATGGGGAGAAGGCAGGAGAATGGGGTTAGGAGGGAGAGATAGTTCGGCCATAGACTTGATGGACCAAATGGCCTAATTCTACTCCTATCACTTATGACCTGAACCCCCACAACCAGTCAGATGAAGGGACCCGACCCAAAACATCACCTTCCAAGATGTCGCCCAACCCAGGCGACTATTTGCGTGAAATGGCCACAGAAGCAGATCAATTCAATTCAATTCAAGTTTATTGGTCACATACTCAATTATACAGGTAGAACCAGTAGTGAAATGCTTAAGTGCCTGTCCATTTGTGCACGGTTCCCCACTTACACATAACCCCATAAAACAATCCCCACATATAACACATACCCCATAAATAGACCACATTAGTCCTGTCCGTGGGAACTTTTAATTGGAAGTCTTCTTTTCTGTGGTGGGTGGGGGGGGGGGGGGGGGGGGGGGGGGGGAAGGGGGAAACTGTTTTGATCCCAGTCCTACCTGGTCGGAGATGCGGTTTTCTTCCGAACCGCTTCTTCGTCCTCTCTGTGCGGCCTACCATCGAGCTGGAGCAGCGCTGGAGCGACGATTTCCTGCCGGGACTGCAGCTTCGCCGGCGGTGCAGATGCTGGGACACCAGCACGGAGCGGGCGATGGCTTACCGGATCGCCTTCGGGTAAGCTCCGGTGCACTGGGAACGCCGACTGCAACATCGCTGAGCTGCGGCTGCAGAGCGTCCAACACCGCGGGGCCTGGTGTCCGAGTTCGCCAGTGTCAGAGGTCCGGCCAGCGCGGCCTGAGAACGTTGGACATTGCAGTCTTCAGGGAGGAAGCGGCCGCTTCAGTCCAGGCCGCTGAAGAATGTTCACCCGACGCCGATGATCCAGCTTCGCGGCAGAGGGCCTGAGAACATCGAGTTGGCTGAGGAGGCCACATATAGACCCCGACCTCGGGTGGACTATGAGGGGGAGAACTGGATATTTTTAGTGCCTTCCCTCACAGTGAATTCTGCTGTGGGGGGACATTTCATGTTGATTTCTATAGTGTACTGTTCTGTGTCTTTTTTTCTTTTTTTCTCTTTTTTGTTTTGTATGGATATATTGACATGTGGTCTGTTCTATTACTTTAATTAAACTCTGTAAAGCACTTTGGTTCAAATACTGGTTTTGTTGAAAAGTGCTATATAAATAAAGATTATTATTATTATTATTATTATAACAAGTAGTGCTGTTACAAGCAAAGTGACAAGTGCCATGGAACACCTGTGATGACAGCATGTTCCATCCAGTTCAGTCCCATGTGTGTGTGTGTTTGATGGTAGCGAGGCGGGGCGGGGTTGGGGCGGGGGTGGGGGCGGGGGTGCAGGTGCTGGTGAGGAGGGTGGAGGGTGGGATAGACAAACACATACGTATTGCACTCCGAAATCTCTATTCCCTTATCATGTATCTATACACTGTAAATAGCTCGATTGTAATAATGTGTTGCCTTTCTGCTGACTGGTTAGCATGCATCAACAGCCTTTCACTGTACCTCGGTACACTTGACAGTAAACTAAACTGAACTGACTATCCATGATGCTGCCTGACCGCTGAGTAACTCCAGCAATTTTGGTACACCAGCATCTGCAGTTCCTTTTTTTGCAGAAAGTGTACTTTCATGTGTTAATGTAATAGAAATAGAAATGGTAACAATACTCAGCGGGTCAGGCTGTATCTGTAGAAAGAGAAACCAGGGTGGTGCTGCGTTAGAGTTGCTGTCTTGCAGCGTCAGAACCCCGGGTTTAATCCTGACTCCGGGTGCTCTCTGCCCGGAGTTAGTACGTTCTCCCCGTGACCTGCGTGGGTTTTCTCCGGGTGCTCCTGTTTCCTCCCACACTACAACGACGTTTGGGTGTATAGGATAATTGGCTTGGCATAATTGTAAATTGTCCCTTGTGTGTAGGATAGTGTTAGTGTGCGGGGATCGCTGGTCGGCATGGACTCGGTGGGTCGAAGGGCCTGTTTCCACGCTGTATCTCTAAACTAAACTAAATTAAGTGCATACTTTGACTGATTTTTCTTATAAATTCATTTTCTTTATTTGGGCATTACTGCCAGCATTTATTGCACATCCCCAAATGCCCTTGAGGTGGGGGTGAGCTGCCCCTCTTGACCCCTGGCAGTCACTCTGGGGAAGGGCAAGGTGGGAGTGAGGGGGGGGGGGGAGGGTGAGGGGGGGGGGGGGTGAAGGAGGAGTGGTGTGTGAAGTGGAGGGAATCCTGCAGTGGTGGTTTGGATTAAAATACACCCTGTAGATGTCATGCAGCGACCTGTTCCTTCACCTGAGGCTTGCAACCTCCAAGTAGATGCTGGTCACAAAGGAGATAATCCTTCCGTGAATTTTTATTACAACACGTATACTGCAAGGGCCAGGAAGCGAGCGGGCAAGATCATCTCTGACCCCTCTCACCCTGGCCGGTGGGGGCGCTGCACTGGCAGCAGCGTGTTAGTCTTTTTCAACTTTTTTTATTTTTTTAGTATGTCTTAAAGTCTGTTTTTAGTGTTTCTTAATGTGTTTTGTGTGGGGGGGTAAGGGGGAAACCGTTTCGGTCGCCTCCTCCATGGAGAGGCGACTTTTTCCAGGTCGCCTCCCCCGTGGCCTAACAGCGAGGATCGGCGCGGCCTTTCCCGGAGATGCGCCCGGGGCTCGGGGCTCCGGCGGCGGGTGCAGCGTGGACTGTCAGCACGGAGCTGGGGCTCGCTGGAGGGGAGCGCTCCGTTCCGTTGGCCCGCAGCAGACGGCAGCCTGAAGCCGCGGTCTGCACAGCTCCAGCTGGCGTGGCGTCTACAGCCCGGGATCCCTCGGGGGGGACCCGGGGTAAGAAGAAGCTATCACTGCCGGCCCGCGGCCGTCTTCTATCGCGGGCGCGGTATGGACTTACATCACCCCTGGAGGGGAACTTCGACCGCCGGCCCTGCAGACTGCGGTGCTTACGGCTGCGACGTGGAGGGAACTTTAAATCTTCGGCCGCCGGCCTGCGGCCTACACCAACTAAAAGCCGCGGTCTCCGGTGGGGAGGAGCCGACTCTGGACTTACCTGGACTTGTACCTTGTCCTTTTACCATCTGGACGCCCGCAGCAACGGCTGCGGAGGGTTGAGGTCCCGACCACGGGGGGAAATGGAGGAGGACGGGCCAAATTGTGTGCCTTCCACCACAGTGATGAATGCTGTGGTGGATGTTTATGTTAAAAATTTATTGTGTTTTTGTGTGTGCCCTTTATCATTGTATCGCTGCTGACGTATCATTTCACTTGCACTTTTTGTGCAATGTGACAAATAAACCGTTGTATTGTATTGTATTGTATTGGCCACAAACTCTTTGAATCACTTCCCTCTGGAAGGCGACTCCGGACTGTCAAAGCTGCCACAGCCAGACATAAAAACAGCTTTGTTTCCCTATGAGTAGTAGCTCGATAACCAAAAACCTGTAGCCTCCTTTTGCTCTGGTATTTTATTTAATTCACATGTTTAATCGATAAACTTGTATTATTACTGTTTAATATTTTATGTGTTATTCCTAACTGTCACTGTGTGTCATGTTGTCACTGGCGGGCGGAGCACCAAAGCAAATTCCTTGTATGTGAATACTTGGCCATAAACCTATTCATTCATTCATAAATTTATTCATTCATTCATCCATTCACGTACCGCTGTGATACCTTTAAGTATGGAGGGGCAGGAGGAAACGCAAACGGCTTTGCCACTGCCAGGTCCTGCGTGAAGAACTGCTGAGACCACGCAGATGAGATCTACCCTGAGGATGGTAGATGATGAGTCACTTATATGGAACTCTATGGTTGCAGTCAGACACAAAAAGCTGCAGTAACTCAGCTGGTCAGACAGCATCTCTGGATAAAAGGAAGAGGTGATATTTTGGGTCGAGACCCCACTCCCTTACCCACTCTCCCCACCCCACAGTTCCCCTCCATCCCGGGCCCTGTAAAATGTTCGTCTATTCATTTTTTTTCGCCCTGGAACGTCGAGGGTTAGGTGGCGCAGCGGTAGAGTTGCTGCAATACAGCGCCCAAGACCCGGGTTCCGTCCTGATTATGAGTGTTGTCGGTATAGAGTTTGTACGTTCTCCCTGTGACCTGTGTGCGTGCGTGTGTTATCCCGGGGTGCTCCGGTTTGCAGGCTAATTGGTTTGGTAAAATTGTAAATTGTCCCTAGTATGTAGAATAGTGTTAGTATACAGGGTGATCGCTGGTTGGCACGGACCCAGTGGGCTGAAGGGCCTGTTTCCATGCTATATCTCTAAACTAAACTAAACCTGGTAGAAGTATGTGCAACTGTGAGAGGCGTAGATAGAGTCAGAACCTTCCTCTCAGGGTGGAAATGACAAAGATGTACTGCCTAGGGTGGGCTGCTGTAGAATTTGACCACGTTGTATACAAACGGCAAAGCATTTCACCGTACCTAGTTACACATGATAATAAAGTATTATTGAATTGAATCATTGAAGAAGCGAGGTTGTTGGTTAAAGTGGTTACTTTCAGTAGGTGTCAGGAGAATCATGGTGAAGGTGATGGGTTCACAAGATGCAGAGTACAGGAGATACGTGGGAGAATGGGACTGGTGGCAATACTGTGAGCTGATGGGCTGAATAGCCTCCTTCTTTAATGCAATGACAATGACAGGGCGGCACTATGGTGCAGCGGTAGAGTTGTTGCCTTACAGCGCTCGGGTTCGATCCTGACCACGGGCGCTGTCTGTATGGTTTTACGTTCTCCCCGTGACTGCGTGGGTTTTCGCCGAGATCTTCGGTTTCCTCCCACATTCCAAAGACGTACAGGGTTATAGGTTAATTGGCTTAGTGTATGTGTAAATTGTCCCTAGTGTGCGGGGATCGCTGGCGGCTCAGACTGGGTGGGCCGGCAGGCCTGTTTCTGCACTGTATCCCTTCTCTAAACTAAACTAAACTAAACTAAACTTCTCTAAACTAAACTAAACTAAACTAAAGATAGACACAAAAAGTTACAGTAACTCAGCAGGACAGGCAGCATCTATGGAGAGAAGGAATGGGTGACGTTTCGGGTCGAACCCTTCTTCAGACTGGTTAGGGATAAGGGAAACGAGATATAGATGGTGATGTGGAGAGATAAAGAACAATGAATGATTAAAGAAAAGAAAAAAAGTAACGATGATAAAGGAAACAGGCCATTGTAAGATGTTTGTAGGGTGAAAATGAGAAGCTGGTGTGACTTGGGTGGGGGAGGGATAGAGTGGGAATGCCGGGGCTACCTGAAGTGAGAGAAATCAATATTCATACCACTGGGCTGTAAGCTGCCCAAGCAAAATATGAGATGTTGTTCCTCCAATTTGCGTTTAAAACTAAACTAAAGATAGACACAAAAAGCTGGAGTAACTCAGCGGAACAGGCAACATCTCTGGAGAGAAGGTATGAACATGGAGGAGACCTAGGACAGAAGGTTGGTGTAGGAATGGGAAGGAGAATGAAAGTGTCCAGCAACTGGGAGATCAGGTTGGTTCAGACGGGCTGAGCGAAGGTGTTCTGTGAAACGATCGCCCAGTCTGCGTTTGGTCTCGCCGATGTATACGAGTCCACATCTTGAACAACGGATACAGTAGATGAGGTTGGAGGAGGTGCAAGTGAACCTCTGCCTAACCTGAAAGGACTGTCGGGGTCCCTGGACAGAGTCGAGGGAGGAGGTATAGCGACAGGTATTGCATCTTCTGCGGTTGTAGGGGAAGGTACCTGGGGAGGGAGTGGTTTGGGTGGGAAGGGATGAGTTAACCAGGGAGTTGCGAAGGGAACGGTCTCTGCGGAAGGCGGAATGGGGTGGAGATTGGAAAATGTGGCTAGTGGTGGGATCCCGTTGGAGGTGGCGGAAATTTCGGAGGATTATTTGTTGTATGCGACGGCTGATGGGGGGGAAGGTAAGGACTAGGGAGACTGTCTCTGTTGTGTCTAGGGGGAGGGGGAGCAAGAGCAAGGCTGTGGGGTACCGAGGAGACACGAGTGAGGGCCTCATCTGTGATGGGAGAGGGGAAGCCCACGTTCCCTAAAGAATGAGGACATCACGGATGTTCTAGTATGGAACACCTCAATTTGGGCGCAGATGTGGCGTAGACGGAGGAATTGGGAGTAGGGGAGTCTTTGCAAGAAACAGGGTGGGAAGAAGTGTAGTCGAAATAGTGGTGGGTGTCAGTCGGTTTGTAATAGACGTCAGTCAATAGTCTATTTCCTGTGATGGAGACTGAGATTAAGAAAGGGGAGGGCAGTGTCGGAGATGGTCCAAGTAAATTTGTGTGCAGGATGAAAATTGGTGATGAAGAAGTCCTTGTTCTGCATGGGTGCAGGAGGTAGAGTTTGGGGATAGGGGTCAGTGTATGCCTGGAACAGGGATTGGTCAATGTTCCCTACAAAGAGGCAGGCATAGCTGGGGCCCATAGCAACGCCTTGGACTTGGAGGAAGAGGGAGGAGTCAAAGGAGAAGTTCTTGAGGGTGAGGACCAGCTCCGCTAGGCAGAGTAGAGTGAGGGAAATTGGATGGTTCTGTGGTTGAGGACGAAACGGGCGGCTTTAAGGCCTTCCTGGTGGGGGATGGAGGTGTAGAGTGACTGAACATCCATAGTAAAGATGAGGTAGTGGGGGCTCGGAAAGCGGAAGTCATTAAAGAGACAAAGGGAATGTGAGGCATCTTGGACATAGGTTGGGAGAGATTGGACCAGGGGGATAGGATGGAGTCAAGGTACGTGGAAATGATTTCTGTGGAACAGGAGCAGCAGAAACAATGGGTTTCTTCTTTGGCGGAGAAGGTAAAACTGGGCTGTACGGGGCTAGGAAACTATAAAGTTGGAGGCTGTGGAAGGCAGACAGCCGGCAGTGATGAATTCAGTAATGGTGTTTGAGATTAAGGCCTGGTGCTCGTCTGTGGGATCATGGTCCAAGGATAAGTAGGAGGAGGTATCTGAGAGCTGCCTTCGCCCAGTGGAGGCCAGAGCACCAGTCCACCATGCACCTCCCTTGTCAACGGGTTTGATTGCAGAGTGAGCTAAACTAAACTAAACATGAGAAAGACCACCATCTAGTGGCAAGGGCTTGCAACATCAGGCACACAGCACAGGGGTGGAGGCACAACGCAATAAGAACTGTATATAAAATTATGAGAGGCTCAGATAGGATAGACAGTCAGAACCTTATCCCAGGGTGGAAATGTCAAAGACTAGAGGGCATAGCTTTAAGATGAGGGATGCATGGTTTAACTTTTAAACAAAATTCTTAAAGGGTTGGACAGGCTAGATGCAGGAAGAATGTTCCCGATGTTGGGGAAGTCCAGAACAAGGGGTCACAGTTTAAGGATAAGGGGAAAATCTTTTAGGACCGAGATGAGAAAAACTTTTTTCACACAGAGAGTGGTGAATCTGTGGAACTCTCTGCCACAGAAGGTAGTTGAGGCCAGTTCATTGGCTATATTTAAGAGGGAGTTAGATGTGGCTAAAGGGATCAGGGGGTATGGAGAGAAGGCAGGTACAGGATACTGAGTTGGATGATCAGCCATGATCATATTGAATGGCGGTGCAGGCGCGAAGGGCCGAATGGCCTACTCCTGCACCTATTTTCTATATTTCTATGTTAAAGATGCGCAGGGTACGTTTTTTGTAAGTGGCCCTCAGCATCTAAACACATGGATTCTGCAGGGAAAGGAGCGGTATATAGCATGTGCAGGCAGATAGGACTAGCTTATCTTGGCATCATGTTTAGCACAGACAAAGCAGAGGTGTGGGTGGTAGACACAAAGTGCTGGAGTAACTCAACGGGTCAAGCAGCTTCTCTGGAGAAAAAGGAGGGGCGACATATCGGATCGGAATCCTTCTTCCGCCTGGAAGTGCATCTTCGGTATGGACCAGCATCTGCAATTGCTGACAACACAAGGAGATGTGCGGGGCAGGTTTTATACACAGAGGATAGTGCCTGAGGCACGATGTCGGGGGTGGTGGAGGTAGATACAACAGTGGCATTTAAGACATATGGACTTTTGGATAGGCATATGGATATATGGGTATAGGCATATGGGGAGAACGTGCAAACTCTGTACAGACAGCGGATGTTGTTTACATTATAGTAAGGTATTTGACAAAGTCCCTCATGGTAGGCAAATCAAGAAATTTAAGATGCAGTGGGGCCACTGAGTTTGTGTCGACCAGCACTATCCTACACATGAGGGACAATTTACAATCTTTACCAAATCCAATTAATCTACAAGCCTGTATATCTTTGGAGTGTGGAAGGAAACCAGAGCACCCGGAGAAAACCCATGAGGTCACAAGGAGAACATACAAACTCCATACAGACAGCACCAGTGGTCAGGATCAAACCGGGATCTCTGGCGTTGCAAGGCAACAAGTCTACTGCTGCGCCACCGTGCTATCCCAGAGTGGGAGTGGGACTGGGATGGCGAATTGAGCAGGCAGGCATTTAGATGCTGAGGGTCACTGCCCAGATTGAGCGTTGCAAAGCAAAAACCCAACCTGCCTTTGGATTCTCCATTGTAGATGAGAGACCACCTTGTGAATCATCACCGTACCTGGAAAGACCGTGTCTCTGGAGGTGGGGAGAGGTGAAGGGATCTCCTGCGGTTACGTGCCAATGTTCCACATAGACTATCATTTGCTGTTTGATATCCTACAGATTGCTGGTCGCAAGGTGTTACTTTAGTCGGGACTGGGTGGGTGCCTCGGGTTCTGAGCTTTGGCCCTCCTCCACTTTATTCTATGTCTCTGAAGCATTGTTCCCCTTACTTGTGTATGGGATACAGGAGCCCAGCTCAATGCATTTGTAGGGCTAATGGGTAGACAGGGGCATTGTCTATCTTAGTTTAGTTTACTGTCACGTGTATCGAGGTACAGTGAAAAGCTTTTTTGTTGCGTGCTATCCAATTAGCGGAAAGACTATACATGATTACAGCCGTCCACAGTGTACAGGATAAAGGGAATAACGTTTAGTGCAATATAAAGTCCAGTAAAGTCTGATTAAAGATAGTCCGAGGGTCTCCAATGAAGTAAATGGTTGGTTAGGACCGCTCTCAAGTTGATGATAGGGTGGTTCAGCTGCCTGATAACACCTGGGAAGAAGCTATCCCTGAATCTGAAGATGTGCATTTTCACACTTGATGAGAGAGTGGAGAAGACCCTGTTACACCTCGTCACATTCTCGGCCGATTGATTTACTTTTGCTGTGTTTAATCTCATTTTCTTTTGTCCTGACAATGAAGCGATGAGAAGACAGGAAGGAAACACTAACCAAAGGGATCAAAATGAAATGAAATGAAAGGAATGATTCAAGGAAGTTCCAAGTTTGCTGATAAACATTTATGTGGAACACTTTGACAGAATTAAAATGCCGGACGTTCCGTTTCCAGCTATTCTACCCTAACCATACTCCATGCCGATATCTATTACTGTCAATGTTACATGTGGGTTCCATTTTATAAACTGTGTCTTTCATGGGCCGTGGAACTTGGTGGGCTGCGGGAGGGGGGGTGGAGCCCCTCCACTTTTTTGGCGAGACGTGCTTCATAACCCGAAATTATCCAGCCCGCAGGCGGATTTTTCTCTTCTTCTGAGGACCTCCGACATCCACAATCTCAGGACAAGCTCACAGTGAGCACGGCAAAACCAAAGATCTTTGGGCGAAACCGCGACCAGCCGTGGCGGACACCGACTGCCTCCCTCCCCCCTCCCTCCCTCCCTCCCTCCCTCCCTCCCTCCCTCCCTCCCTCCCTCCCTCCCTCCCTCCCTCCCTCCCCCCCACCACTCAACGGCCCATCACAGCGCGGTTCACAGTCGAGATATGGGGCAGTGAATGAAGCTGCTGTGATTAGCCGCTGAGCGGTGGGTGGGCCCAGAGAGAGACTCGGCACCAAGAAAGGGAGAGAGCAAGAGCGAGGGGGGGGGTGGGGGATATGTCCTCCCACTTTTTGAGTTGGGGGGGTGGCCTGTATTATCCCTCCAGCAACAGAGGTCAGGATTGAACCCGGATCACTGGATCTGTGAGTCTGCAGATCCACCAGCTACGCCTCTGTGCCACCAAAGATAGGTTTAAAGGAGGGAATTGCAGGGTTGAATGAATTTGGCAACTCAAGGTGCAGGCACCACTGCCAGAATGATTAAATTCAACGCTGATCTACAATCCAAAGAGGATTGGAGGGTTAAACCCGAGGGTTCCTGCTGCAGGAGTCATTGTAGATCAACTGAAGCAGGGTCTCAACCCGAAACGTCACCCAATCCTTCTCTCCGGAGATGCTGCCCGTCCCGCTGAGTTACTCCAGCCCTTTGTGTCTGTCTTCGGTTTAAACCAGCATCTGCAGTTCCTTCCCACACAGTGATAGGTAGAGTTTACACCAGTGTGAGTGATGGACTGTTGTAAGGCCAGGTGTAGGCACAGCATTGATGGCACCAGCGACCACTTTGCCGGGTGATAATGATCTTGTGGAGTTGTCACTGTGACACTGACACAAGTACATACAGAGGAACAGTCAGCCATCCACTGTCACCGTGATTCTGAGCAGCACTCTTACCTCTGTCAGACGTTTATACTGGGGCTCCTCCAACAATTTGAACAGCCAAGACCACTAGACTAATGCATTTGATGACATGCTGAAAGAGCAAAACGATATGGGAGTTGTTATCTTTCAGATGCCATGATGAATCAAGGCCATGTTAGTTCAAATGCAATTGTATGGCAGGAGAGATTGTCTTGGTGCCCCAGACAATCTCCTCAACCAACATCACTGAAACAGGTAATCCCACAGTCTGGTGCTGATGTGCGATGGTTCCTACGTCTAAATATCACCAACAATGTGTCCTTGTCCAACCAACAACATTGATGATGCGGCCAAGAGTCCATCGAAGCCTCTACTTCCTTAGAAGACTGAGGAAATCCTGCATTCCCCAAAGATATTGGATACAATATCTAAAGATGCAGCAGAGAAAGTATCCTATTGGGATGTCCCACAGCTTGGTATGTCAACTGCCCTGCACAGGACCGCAGTTGTATCGGCAGCCTAGTCTACCACGCAAAAACACCATCCCATCATAGATAGACACAAACAGCTGGAGTAACACAGCGGGACAGGCAGCTTCTCTGAAGAGAAGAAATAGTGATGTTTCGGGTTGAGACCCTTCTTCAGAATTTTCTTCAGAAGAAGGGTCTTGACCCAAAACATTACTATTTCTTCTCTCCAGAGATGCTGCCTGTCCCGCTGTGTTACTCCAGCTGTTTGTGTCTATCTGCAGTGTAAATCAGCATCTGCAGTTCGGTCCTACACACTGCTTCCCATCAACCTCTCCTATACTTCATGCTGCCTCGGGAAAGCATCTAGCCAGAGGGTGGTGAATCTGTGGAATTCTTTGCCACAGAAGGCTGTGGAGGCCAAGTCAGTGGATGTTTTTAAGGCAGGGATAGCTTCTTGATTTGTATGGGTGTCAGAGGTTATGGTTAGAAGGCAGGAGAATGGGGTTAGGAGGGAGTAGACTTGATGGGACGAATGGCCTAATTCTTCTCCTATCACTTATGATCTTACGTGGCTGTAACAGTATAATCTGCACTTTCCTTTCTCTTCAGCACCATCTTGATGTGCTAATGTACGGTACGATCTGTGTGGGCAGCACACAAGTAATAGTTTTTCACTGTATCTCAGTACACTTGACCATAATAAACCAATACCGATGATCATGGTGCTCTGTGCAATTTTGAAGTGTGCATATCCATTATGGCATTGATTACATCCCAACAGTGTTACTTAAAACTAAAGTATTATGGCCTTCACGGTGGGGCATCTTCAAGGTACAAAAGAAGCATGTAGAAATGCAAGTATATCTTTCTTTATACTTTAAATTCAACCTTACTTTTTATGACCTCACTCGACCTCCGCTTTGGGTGAATGGTAGCTCATGATCCACAGTGCCACCAGGTGGGTGATTGATGAACTGCCGAATCTCTGTCCCCTGGCAAACATTTATAACCACCTGGATAGATACAAAGTGCTCCAGGCATCCCTGGAGAAAAAGGATGGGTGGCGTCTCTGGTCAGGTCATCCTGTTTCTCCAGGGTTGCTGCCTGACCAGCTGAGTTACTCCACCACTATGTGTCTATCTTTGGTATAAACCTTCAACTGTTTTATTGCAACCTGTAGTGTCTCAGCCCAATCGGCATCTGCAGTTCCTGTCTATACATTTTACCCACCTCCTCCCCGGGTACTTTCCCCAGCAACTGCAGGAGATGTAACACCTGCCCCTGTACCTCCTCCATCACCTCCATCCAGGGACCCCAGCAATCCTTCCAGGTGAGACAGAGGTTCACGTGCACCTCCTCTAACCTCATCTACTGCATTTGGTGTTCCCGATGTGGTCTCCTTTACATCGGGCGAGCCCAAGCCTGGTTCGCCGAACACTTGAGCCCAGTCCGCCAATTCTGATGGATTTGCTAACCATTTTGATTCCTATTCCCATTCTGTCCTGGGCCTCTTGCATTGCTGGAGTGAGGCATTCTACACGTAACATGAAGGATCAGTATCCCATATGCTGCTTATTTAGCTTAAAACTTAATGCTTACTATCTAAATGGCGTCAAATTGGGAAAAGGGGAAGTACAACAGGATCTGGGGGTCCTTGTACATCAGAGCCCTAGTGAGACCACACCAGGAGTATTGTGTGAAGTTTTGGTCCCCTAATTTGACATTCTTGCTATTGAGGGAGTGCAGCGTAGGTTTACAAGGTTAATTCCCGGGATGGCGGGACAGTCATATGCTGAGAGAATGGAGCAGCTGGGCTTGTACACTCTGGAGTTTAGAAGGATGAGACATATAAGATTGTTAAGGGCTTGGACACGCTAGAGGCAGGAAACCTGTTCCCGATGTTGGGGGAGTCCAGAACCAGGGGCCAGAGTTTAAGAATAAGGAGTAAGCCATTTAGAACGGAGACGAGGAAACACTTTTTCTCACAGAGAGTGGCGAGTCTGTGGAATTCTCTGCCTCAGAGGGCGGTTGAGGCAGGTTCTCTGGATGCTTTCCAGAGAGAGCTAGATAGGGCTCATAAAAATAGCGGAGACAGGGGATATGGGGAGAAGGCATGAACGGGGTACTGATTGGGGATGATCAGCCATGATCACATTGAATGGAGGTGCTGGCTCGAAGGGCCGAATGGCCTACTCCTGCACCTATTGTCCATTGGTATGAACACTGAATACTCCAATTCTAGGTAACCAGCCTAGACACCCCCCACCAACCTTTACCCCCCTCTCCTCGCTGTACCCCATCTACATGGGAACATTTCTCCTTTTCCCCTTCCATCTATATTCCTTACTCTAGCTTCACATTTATCCTATCCTTATCTGCCATTTTTTACCTTATCATCTCAGGCCTTTGTCCAACTCTCTGCTGAACAACCCTTCCCCCCACTATGTTGTCCTGTCACTTTGTCCTCTCCCCACCTCTCTTCCTGCTTTCACGCACCCCCCCCCCCTCAATCAGACTGAAGAAAGGTTCCAATCGGACATGTCGCCTTTCTATGTTCTCCAGAGATGTTGCCTGACCTGCTGTGTCACACAAGCTCATTGTGTCCATTATTGTAAGCCAGCACGAGCAGTATCTTATATATCTACAAATATTTTTTAGAAGATCTTTTATCTTGTTCTTTTGCAGTCAGAATTCCAGCGTTTGCCTTATGCAGCCATTAAAGGCTAGACAGACCTCTGCTCGTTTCGAGAGGGGCAACACCACCTCAGGTCTGCTGACTATCGACAATACCGCCAGCGGGCTGGCTACCGAAGCTGAAGGGAGGAATGTGCGCACATTCTCGCTGTCCGAGCACGACGTGAGGAGGGCTCTGACAATGGTTAACACCAGAAAAGCTGCAGGCCCCGAAGGCATCTCGGGGCGAGTACTGAAGTCCTGTGCTACACAGCTAGCTCCGGTGCTCACTACAATATTCAACCTCTCCCTGGACAAGTCCGTGGTCCCTGCCTGCTTCAAAAGATCCACCATTGTACTGGTACCAAAAAATGCCTCCCCAGCCTGTCTGAATGACTACCGTCCAGTGGCCCTTACCTCAATAGTCATGAAATGCTTTGAGAGGCTGGTGAAGAAACACATCTGCGCCTTCCTCCCTCGGAACATGGACCCGTTGCAGTTCGCATACCGTCCGAACAGATCCACGGACGATGTCTCTCTCATCTTGACAGCCAGAAGGGGGGCTACGTGAGGATGCTGTTCATAGACTACAGTTCAGCCTTCAACACGATAGTCCCCACCAGACTGGCCGGGAAGCTACTGGAATTAGGGCTCTTCCAGTGTGTGCCTGGGTCCTGGACTTTCTCACCGCCAGGCCCCAGGTAGTCAAGATGGGAGGGAATACATCGAAGTCCCTCACCCTGAGCACAGGATCACCCCAGGGTTGCGTCCTCAGCCCCCTATTGTACTCCCTGTACACACATGTCTGTGTGGCTAGGTTCAGCTCCAACTCAATAATTAAGTTTGCTGATGACACTGTGGTGGTGGGCCTGATCTCAGACAACGACGAGAAGGCCTACTGGGAGGAGGTGGCTGGTCTAGCACTCTGGTGCCAGGACAACAGCCTCCTCTTGAACATCAAAAAAACGAAGGAGCTGATCATGGACTTTAGGAGGTCACATTATCCGAGGACGTACACTCCATTGAGGATAAATGGGGATCCTGTGGATAGGGTGAACTGTTTTAAATATCTGGGAGTCCACATCTCTGAGGATATGACATGGGCATCACACGCCTCAGCACTCGTGAGTAAGGCAAGGCAGCGCCTTTACCACCTCAGGCAATTGAGGAAATTCAGAGTGTCTCCGAGGATCCTCCAGTGCTTCTACTCAGCGGCTGTGGAAAGCATCTTGTCCGGAAATATTACCATCTGGTTTGGGAATTGCTCTGCCCAGGACACGAAGGCTCTGCAGAGAGTAGTGCGTTCGGCCGAACGCACTATGGGAACTTCACTCGCCCCCCTGCAGGAACTATACATCAGGAGGTGCAACTCCAGAGCCAATAAAACCACTGCAATGGACTGTTCCAGCTGCTACGGTCAGGCAAACGCCTCCGTTGCCATGCTGTGAGAACGGAGAGGTTGAGAAGGAGTTTCTTCCCAGAGGCCATTCGGACTGTAAACTCCTATCTCACCAGGGACTAACTTTACTGAACGTTTTTCCTTCCGCCCACAATATTTAATATGTAAAAGAATATGTGTGTGTTTATGATTGTGTTTATAGTTTGTTTGGTTGTTTGTTTGTTTGTCTTTTTGCACAAAGTCCGCGAGCATTGCCACTTTTCATTTCACTGCACATCTCGTATGTGTATGTGACGAATAAACTTGACATGACTTGACTTGCATGACCCAGACATATCGGTCCCAAGCACAACAGAGTCGAATGTAGGACAGGAAGGAGCAGCATACAATAAACAGTTCCGTTTCTTCCTCTGGCTTCACAATTCGCAACTCTTCAATCCTTTTGTACCACACCTATTTTTCATCTCTGGCCATTGTCTTGTCAAGATGGCTTGTATACAAAAACACTATTGTAATGTTGAGTCTCTATAAGGTGCTGGCAAGGCTGCACTTGGGATATTTTGTGCTGGATCTGGAGAAGGTCTAGAATTTTACAAGAACGATCCCAGGAATGAGTAGGTTAACCTGTTATGAGTGTTTGTCGGCACTGGGCCTGTACTCGCTGGAGTTTAGAAGAATGAGGGGGGACTTAATTGAAGCATACAGAATAGTGAAAGGCTTGGAAAGAGTGGATGTGGAGAGGATGTTTCCACTAGTTGGAGAGTCTAGGACTAGAGTAACACCATTTTTTAAAAAGGGAGGGAGAGAGAAAACGGGGAATTACAGACCAGTTAGTCTAACGTCGGTAGTGGGGAAACTGCTAGAATCAGTTATTAAAGATGGGATAGCAGCACACTTGGAAAGTGGTGAAATCATTGGACAAAGTCAGCATGGATTTATGAAAGGTAAATCATGTCTGATGAATCTTATAACATTTTTCGAGGCTGTAACTAGTAGAGTGGATAAGGGAGAACCAGTGGATGTGTTATATCTGGACTTTCAGAAGGCTTTCGACAAGGTCCCACATAAGAGATTAGTATACAAACTTAAAGCACACGGTATTGGGGGTTCAGTATTGATGTGGATAGAGAACTGGCTGGCAGACAGGAAGCAAAGAGTAGGAGTAAACGGGTCCTTTTCACAATGACAGGCAGTGACTAGTGGGGTACCGCAAGGCTTAGTTCTGGGACCCCAGCTATTTACGATATATATTAATGATTTGGACAAGGGAATTGAATGCAACATCTCCAAGTTGGCGGATGACACAAAGCTGGGGGGCAGTGTTAGCTGTGTGGAGGATGCTAGGAGGCTGCAAGGTGACTTGGATAGGCTGGGTGAGTGGGCAAATGCATGGCAGATGCAGTATAATGTGTATAAATGTGAGGTTATCCACTTTGGTGGCAAAAACAGGAAAGTAGATTATTATCTGAATGGTGGCCGATTAGGAAAGGGGGGGATGCAACGAGACCTGGGTGTCATGGTACACCAGTCATTAAAAGTAGGCATGCAGGTGCAGCAGGCAGTGAAGAAGGCGAATGGTATGTTAGCATTCATAGCAAAAGGATTTGAGTATAGGAGCAGGGAGGTTCTACTGCAGTTGTACAGGGTCTTGGTGAGACCACACGTGGAGTATTGTGTACAGTTTTGGTCTCCTAATCTGAGGAAAGACATTCTTGCCATAGAGGGAGTACAGAGAAGGTTCACCAGACTGATTCCTGGGATGTCAGGACTTTCATATGAAGAAAGACTGGATAGACTCGGTTTGTACTCGCTAGAATTTAGAAGATTGAGGGGGGATCTTATAGAAACTTTCAAAATTCTTAAGGGGTTGGACAGGCTAGATGCAGGAAGATTGTTCCCGATGTTGGGGAAGTCCAGAACAAGGGGTCACAGTTTAAGGATAAGGGGGAAATCTTTTAGGACCGAGATGAAGAAACCTTTTTTCACACAGAGAGTGGTGAATCTCTGGAATTCTCTCCCGCAGAAGGTGGTTGAGGCCAGTTCATTGGCTATATGTAAGAGGGAGTTAGATGTGGCCCTTGTGCCTAAAGGGATCAGGGGGTATGGAGAGAAGGCAGGTGCAGGATACTGAGTTGGATGGTCAGCCATGATCATATTGAATGGCGGTGCAGGCTCGAAGGGCCGAATGGCCTACTCCTGCACCTATTTTCTATGTTTCTATGTTTCTAGAGGTCATAGACTCAGAATTAGAGGGTGTTCTTTTAGGAAAGAGATGAGGAGAAATTTATTTAGTCAGAGGGTGGTGAATCTGTGGAATTCTTTGCCACAGAATGCTGTGGAGGCCATGTCAGTGGATATTTTTAAGGCAGAGATAGTTTTAACACTGGAACACATTGCCAGGGCTGGTGGTGGAGGCAGATAAAATAGTGACATTTAATAGTGCTTAGATAGGCACATGGCTATGTGCGAGGAAGAATTATTTTAGTCAGAGAGTGGTGAATCTGTGGAATTCATTGCCACAGAAGGCTGTGGCTACATCAATGGATATTTTTAAGGCAGAGATAGATTCTTGATTAGTACGGGTGTCAGAGGTTATGGGGAGAAGGCGGGAGAATGGGGTTAGGATGGAGAGATAGATCAGCCATGATTGAATTGCAGAGTAGACTTGATGGGCCGAATGGCCTAATTCTACTCCTATTCTTTATTTATTTACTTATTTATTTAAATTTTATTAGAAGTTAATACAGTACAAAGCAATACAGTCGGACCTAATTTTAGGTGCCAACTATGTCATAACGTAATACATTCTATGTACAACCTCTAGTTTTATGTTTTTGAAAAGGAAGTAAGAAAAACAAAAAAAACAGAGAGAAGAAAAAAAGGAAGAATAGATAGTAGAAACTAGAAAAACGTGAAGTGTGTGTATAAGAAAAGAAAAAGTAGAAAGTAGAAATAGGAGAAAAAGACACTTAAAAAAGAAAATCTGTTCGGAGATGTAAATCTATCCACGACCTGACCTGAAATCAGCAATCTTTACGGTACCGCTGCATCACATGATTCCAAAAAGTCAATGAAAGGAGACCAACTTAAGAATTGGTCATATTTATCTATTAGTCGGAGTCTCATTTCTTCAAGGTGTGCTATGTCCATCATATTCCTAATCCACATTTTAATAGTTGGTATAGCTGTATTTTTCCAAAATGTAAGTATCAATTTCTTTCCAATTATTAACCCATAATTAAAAAAAACTTTTTGATCTTTATTTAAATTGATATCTTCTACTATTATTCCAAATATAATCCATTCCGTATTAGGTTCTATTCTTGACTTGAAGAGCTTTGTAAATATATCAAATATATCGCTCCAAAATTTATTCAACTTTGTACATCCTACAAATGAATGTGTTATATTAGCATTTTGAAACAAACATTTATCGCATCTGGGAGAGACGTTTGGGTAGAATTTATTCAACCTCGTTTTTGAATAATATAGTCTATGTAATAATTTAAATTGAATTAAATTATGTCTTGCATTAATGGAACAATTATGTGTGTTCATCAAATACTTTTCCCATCTATCTTTCGGGATCTTTATCATTAGTTCATGTTCCCAATCTTCTCTTAGTGCCTCTGTTGAGGGTAATTCTCTATTTAATATACTATTATAAAAATATGATATTAGTTTTTGTGAATCAGCCTTAATATTCATTGCTTCTTCTAAAGGGTCTAAAAATATAGTTTGAAATCTATGTATATATTTCTTCATAAAGTCACATATCTGCATATATTTAAAATATTGATTATCATTCAGTTTAAATTTTGATTTTAATTGTTGAAATGATAACAATTTGCCCAATTCATACATATCTGCTACTTTCCTAATCCCCAGTCTATCCCATTGTTTATATGTTTTATCGATAAGAGATGGTTTGAATGCAGGATTGTTCAATAGTGGGGTTAGTACTGATAGATTATTTAATTTCAAGGATAATTTTATTTGTTTCCAAATTCTTATTGTATTGTGAATAATTTGGTTCTTCTTATATATTACACTATTCAATTTTATCGGTGAGAACAAGTTCGTTCCTATATCGTACGGGAAACACTCCTCTCCATTCTTATCCACTCCAACTCCAGTTGAATTCTGTGTGCTCTATAATCCCATATAAAATTAGTGATATTAGAATCTAGTTTTTTGAAAAAATATTTTGGAATATATATTGGGATCGCTTGAAACAAATATATTAATTGTGGTAAGAAAGTCATTTTTATAGCGTTAATTCTACCTGTCAATGAGAGCGGGAGCGTTTTCCAAAATTTAATCATATCATTCAGTTTATTTAATAGTGGCATAAAATTGGCACTAAATAATGATTTGTGTCTTCTCGTAATTTGAATACCCAGATACTTGAATTTTTCTGTTGCAATTTTGAAAGGGAATTTTAATAAGTGTCTCGCATCCTGTGGTTTTAAAGACATAATTTTGCTTTTATTCCAATTTATTCTACATCCTGAAAAAGAACCAAATTCCTCAATTAGTGTTAATAAGGTGGGTATACTCGTTTGTGTATTAGTAATATATAAAAGAATATCATCAGCATATAATTAAATTTTATTCTTTGAGTCCTTAGTATTATATCCGTGAATATTCAGATGATTTCTAATCCTTTCAGCCAGCGGTTCAATCATAAGGGCATATCCTTTATGACCTTATGAAACATCACCTATTCATATTCTCTAGAGAAGCTGCCTGACCTGCTGAGTTACTCCAACACTTTGTGTCTTTTTTTGTAAACCAGCATCTGAAGTTCTTTATTTCTTCAGCAAGTTAGTTCAGCATAGTTTATACATACAGCACGAGCCAGGCTCTGCAGATTGCACAGAAAGAGTTTCATATTGGATGGATTTTTACACAAGGAAAGAACTTCAAGGCATTTCCTGATCTCATTGAGACAGGTTGTGTGGAATGAATCACAGGCTTGGCCTTTTGTCAAGTTTGTTCCAGAGGTGGCTCTGGGTGAGGTGGAGGTTGCATTGCATCGGGATTTGTGGTGAGAATAACTGGGGCCAACACCAGAGCCACTGAACGACCAATCAGTGGTTCTGAGCTAAGTTGCGTTGCGTAAGAGTCCAGTGGGTCTTGAGAAAGCATTCAGACCTGTCAACAAAATAGAAAAGGGCAAGTGAACTTGAAAATAAATATGTGAAGCAAACATGACCGAAATAAGCAGTCAAAGTGGTTTGATGAATGTGAGATTGTCAGATTGTGATGAAGAGTGATTCTTGTGATCTTGGAATTTACTGTCATCGAGGGCTGTTGAGGCCCTCGTCTATTTATGAAGGAGAATGATCCATTCTACGGGTGGATATCAGAGATAGGGAGGGAATGCAGGAAAGTGATATCGAGAAAGAGGAATAGCTACGATAGGGTTTAATGGTGGAACAAACGTAATGGGCTGAATTCTCTTTTCCTATTTTTGTCATCATCTACTGCTTTGAAAGGGTCGTGATATTTAACTGTTGAGAATCTTACACAGAATTTTCAACAATAACTCTTTTCTTAGCTAATTTGTGTTATAGGCCTATTGATTTATTATGATTTAATTATCAAAACTGTTATTACAGAATATCATCATATCATAAAGCAGTTTCAACTAAAAGTGCATAGATGTGCAAATCTCTTTACAAAGCTTGATCTGGTGAGATGATCCTATCATTTAATTATAAAGGAATTGGCACAAAAAGACAGAGGTTGTGGCTATTTGAGTAACTTTATGTCAATACTCATTGGGATCTGATTTTTTTGAAAGATACAGCACGGAAACAGGCCCCCGGCCCACTCAGTCCATGCCGACCATCGATCGCCCATTCACACTAATGCTGCTCTAATTCACTGTCACAGCACATCCCTACACTCAAGGGAGTGTAAACTAAATTTAGAACCAGAGGACAATTAACCTACAAATGTTTGGCACGCCAGGGACCTGGGTTCAATCCTGACCTCAGGCAATATGCACTTTCTCCCTGTGAATACGTGGGTTTCCTGCTGGTGCCCTGGTTTCCTCCCACATTCCAAAGACTTGCGGATTTGTAGATTAATTGGCCTCTGTAAATTACCCCTGGTGGTGGTGTAGGTGAGCTAACATAGAACTAGCGTGAACGGGTGATCAATGGTCGGTATGGTCATGATGGGCTGAAGGGCCTGATTCGATGCTGTAACTCTAAACTAAACTAAACTTTATGTCACATTCAAAACAGTGCTTCTGACAGTACAACCCTCCTTTAGAATTATAGCAGCATATAGGTGAGGTGGAAGATTGCTACCTTCACGTGGTCCGCCCTAATGCAATCAACCCGCCATGCACAATCAAATAAGATCAAATAGAATGTTGTCCTACAACTTTAGGCTGTGCACGCCATACGCAAGAAGAAGCATATAGATGCACAGTTGTTTAAGAAAGAACTGCAGATGCTGGAAAAATCGAAGGTAGACAAAAATGCTGGAGAAACTCAGCGGGTGAGGCAGCATCTATGGGACGAAGGAATAGGTGACGTTTCGTCAGTCTGAAGAAGGGTCTCGACCCGAAACATCACCTATTCCTTCGCTCCATAGATGCTGCCTCAACCGCTGAGTTTCTCCAGCATTTTTGTCTAACATAGATGCATGGAGTTTCTTGCCCAGAGTAGGGGAATCGAGGACCAGAGGACATAGGTTCAAGGTGAAGGGAAAAGATTTAATAGGAATCTGAGCGGTAACATTTTCACACAAAGTGTGGTGGGTTATGGAACAAGCTGCCAGAGGAGGTAGTTGAGTCTGGGACTATCCCAATGTTTAAGAAAGAGTTGGACAGGTATATGGATAGATAGGTTTGGAGGGATATGTGGGCCAAGCGTGGGCTGGTGGGACGTTGGCCGGTAAGGGCAAGGTGGGCCGAAGGGCCTGTTACCACACTGTATCACTCTTTGACTGTCTGCCTACATATCGGGGGAGTGGGGACTTGAACTCACAATTTTCTGACTCAGAGCAACCTGCTGAGACACATATTCGTCGAGATAAATTCTGGAAAGAAAATGACTCCATATCCTCATCATGCTCATCTACTCTCTGGAATAATTTCATAATTTGTAAATTATCGGCTCCCAATATCCAGGCCAGGAATGGAAGTATCTCGACTCCCTTGTATAAAAATAGGCTTGTTAATTGACGTAAGATTACAGTCCCAGGCCACTTCTCAGCCCCTTCCCCCAGATTACATCCACACATTTATTTATGGAGCTGAAGGACATCTGCTAGTTCTTATCAACCTTTCTCCTGTGCTATGACAAAGGCCCTAATGCAGTCACACAGGCAAAACACTCCCTCCCCCAGGCCTAATTAATCTAACTCGATATTGCCTGTCTAAAGCACAAATATTTATGGGCAGGCAACAATAGCTTCCATTTCTAGGAGACCTTCAACAAAACAAAACATCCTCTGGCGTAAGCCAGATCCGATGATATCAAGGCAGCTGGCCAAAAGCAGGATTTTATGGAGAGGGAGGGGCGAGAACAATGATACAGTTGAACACAAGGGTGAAAATCTCCACTGGTTGGGGATTAAAGCCAGGGAACAGTCTCAAAATAAATAGACAGCCCATTTGACCGAGATATAAGAGATATCTTCACCAAGTGAAGATATGGAATTCACATCTCTATTGAGCTGAGGAATCTCAGTAGCCGAGTATATTCAAGACAAATTGATTTTTTAGACATTAAATGAATCGAGGGGTATTAGGTTGGCGCAGAAAGGTGGCTTTGAAATAAAAGATCAGTGCTTCAAGAAGGGCCAAATGGCCTACGTGCATCAATTTCTTGAATTGGATATGCAGGGATTAGAGGGATATGGATCATGTGCAGGCAGATAAACGTTTGTCTTGGCATCATGTTCAGCACAGACATGGTGGGCCAAAGGGCCTTTTTCTGTGCTGCACTGTTCTATGGTTTATGTTCTTAAACATCATGCTTAACCATAATAGAAATAGGAGCACTATGATGATAGGATGGTATAAATGAGGGCACAGGTAATAGATTTTGAATGATCCCAGGTTTACAGAATTGAATGAGGTAGATGGGCAAGGAGGACATTGAAACAGACAAGTACAGATATGACCTTTGCACTGAGGAAGAACAGTAGACAGTAGCATAGAATATAGCACAAGAACAGGCACTTCATCCCTCATTACTAAATGGCATCAAGTTTTGGGAAAAGGGGAAGTACAACCAGATCTGGGGGTCCTTGTTAATCAGTCTATGAAAGTAAGCATGCAGGTACAGCAGGCAGTGAAGAAAGTGAATGGCATGTTGGCCTTTTTAACAAAGAGGAATTGAATATAGGAGCAAAGAGGTCCTTCTGCAATTGTACAGAGCCCTAGTGAGACCACACCTGGAGTATTGTGTGCAGTTTTGGTCCCCTAATTTGAGGAAGGACATTCTTGCTATTGAGGGAGTGCAGCGTAGGTTTACAAGGTTAATTCCCGGGATGGCGGGACTGTCATATGCTGTGAGAATGGAGCAGCTAGGCTTGTATACTCTGGAGTTTAGAAGGATGAGAGGATATCTCATTGAAACATATAAGATTGTTAAGGACTTGGACACGCTAGAGGCAGGAATCATGTTCCCGATGTTGGGGGAGTCCAAAACCAGGGGCCACAGTTTAAGAATAAGGAGTAAGCCATTTAGAACGAAGACGAGGAAACTTTTTCTCACAGAGAGTGGTGAGTCTGTGGAATTATCTGCCTCAGAGGGCGGTGGAGGCAGGTTCTCTGGATGCTTTCAAGAGAGAGCTAGATAGGGCTCTTAAAGATAGTGGAGTCAGGTGATATGGGGAGAAGGCAGGAACGGGGTACTGACTGGGGATGATCAGCCATGATCACATTGAATGGCGGTGCTAGCTCGAGGGGCCAAATGGCCTACTCCTGCACCTATTGTCTATTATCCCATGTCTGTGCCGAACATGATGCCAACTTAAACTAATCTCCTCTGCCTGCAAATGATCCATATCCCCTCCATATCCATGTGCCTATCAAACACCACTATTGCATCTGCCTCCATTATCATCCCTAACGGCACATTCCAGGCATTGTGTAAAAATAAACATCTCCTTTAAACTTTGCCCTCTCACCTTAAAGCTATCCCCTCTAGTCCTTGACATTCGCACCCTGGGAAACAGGTTCTGACTGTCTACCCTATCTATGCCTCTCACTATGTTATATACTTATAATCAGGTCTCCCCTCAACCACTGGCATTCCAGAGAAAACAACCCATGTCTGTACAAATTCCATCCGGCACTGAAATACACCTGGACTATTTCCGACACTTCCCTACCATTCCTTGACCTCACTATCTCCATCGCAGGTCCTGACCGACATCCACTACAAACCCACTGACTCCCATGGCTATCTGGACTACACTTCTTCCCACACTGCCTCCTGTAAGGACTCCATCCCTTACTCCCAATTCCTCCGCCTACGCCGCATCTGCTCCCAGGGTGAGGCGTTCCACACCAGGACATCTGAAATGTCCTCATTCTTCAGGGAACGGGGATTCCCCTCCTCCACCATAGATGAGGCTCGCACCAGGGTCTCTTCCATACCCCGCAACACTGCTCTCTCTCCCCATCCCCGCACTCGCATCAAGGGCAGAGTCCCCCTAGTCCTCACCTTTCACCCCACCAGCCGTCACATACAACAAGATAATCCTACGTCATTTTCGCCACCTCCAACGTGACCCCACCACTCGCCACATCTTCCCATCTCCCCCAATGTCTGCCTTCCGCAAAGACCGCTCCCTCCGCAACTCCTCCCTTGTCAATTCTTCCCTTCCCTCCCGTACCAACCCCTCCCCGGGCACTTTCCATTGCAACTGCAAGAAATGCAACACCTGTCCCTTTACCTCCCCCCTCGACTCCATTCAAGGACCCAAGCAGTCGTTCCAGGTGCGACAGAGGTTCACCTGTATCTCCTCCAACCTCATCTACTGCATCCGCTGCTCTAGATGTCAGCTGATCTACATCGGTGAGACTAAGCAGAGGTTGGGCGAATGTTTCGCCGAACACCTCCGCTCGGTCCGCAAGAACCTACCTAACCTTCCGGTGGCTCAACACTTCAATTCCCAATCCGACCTCTCTGTCCTGCGTCTCCGCCATTGCCACAGTGAGCAACACCGGAAATTGGAGGAACAGCACCTCATATTCCACTTGGGGAGCCTGCAGCCGGCGGGCATGAACATCGAATTCTCCCAATTTTGTTAGCCCTTGATGTCTCCTCCCCTTCCTTAGCCCTCGAGCTGTCTCCTCCCATCCCCCAGCCCTCGGGCTCCTCCTCCTCCCTTTTTCCTTCCTTCTCCCCACCACCCTCTATCAGTCTGAAGAAGGGTTTCGGCCCGAAACGTTACCTTTTTCCTTCGCTCCATAGATGCTGCTGCACCCGTTGAGTTTCTCCAGCATTTTTGTGTACCTTCGACTTTCCAGCATCTGCAGTTCCTTCTTGAACACCATGTCTGTCCAACCTCTTCTTGTAGCTAATACCCCCTAGAGCAGGCAGTATTCTGGTAATTCTCAGTGAATTTTCTGTCTGGACGACTGTGGAGAATCATTTAATCACTGAATTCAAAACAAAGATCTATCGATTTCTGGATATTGAAGGGATCAAGGGATATTCGGATAGGACGGGAAAATGGTGCAGAAGTGGTACATTTGCCATGATCTTGCTTAATGACTGGACAAGGAGCACAGTGACTGAGTGCTGGTATTTCCGATGATCTTTTCAGTCAGGTAATGTTACATAAATTGGTATTCTGTTGGCATAGATATATAGTTACCCGAGTCAAATACAATACTAAATTTTCAAACAGATTTATTTTATATAGGCTATGGATATGCAGGAAATGGAGGCAGATATAGTATTGTATTGTATATTTTTATTGTCATTTCCTGAGTATTCACATACCCAGAGGAAACAAAAAACGTTGCTCAACCAGTGTCCATTCAGTGTGCATTAAAAATAAATAGAAATAAAAATACATATATCATGAACAAATTTAACACTCTACTAAACATTCAACAGGCGTTCCGATCGGCAGCGGCACAACAGTGGCTCTGCTGCAGTGTGTCCAGGTTGGTGGTTGGTGCGCGATACTTTGGCAGGGGGCAAAGTCCGTTTAGCAGTCTTATAGCCTGCGGGAAGAAGCTGAGGAGCATCCTGCTGGTTTTGCAGCTAATGCTCCTGTACCTCTTCCCAGATGGCAGGATGGAGAATATGTGATGCGATGGGTGGTAGGGGTCTTTGATGATGGAGCATTCAAGAGGCTTTTAGATGCAGGCAGAGGAGATTAGTTCAACGTGATATCATGTTCGACACAGACATTATGGGCCAAGGGGACTGTCCCTGTGCTGCACTGCTCTATGTTCTACAGTTATTGAAGTGGGGTCAGGTCAATCAGCATCAGTTTGTTATAGAGGTTGAAGATGAAAGTTTTTGTCCTGATCATAATTTTTTGATCTTTTTATTTTAAAAGGCATACTTGCTTTGGTGGCAGTTCAAAGATGTTTCACTGCATTGATTCTAGCTGCCAGCTGAACCTCTACAAAGTAGGATGGCTAATTTCACATGAGCAACAAGTCATTGTGAGAAAATAATCATTGTTTTGAAAGTCATTGTTAAAAATAATCACTCCAGACCATTGGATGGTGTTTTCAATTTGAACAGGCCACACTCGAGGATTGTTCGAGACACAAGAGACTGCTGAGGCTGAAATATTGAGCAAAACACGAAGTCAGCAGGTCAGACAACATCGTGGAAGGAATGGACAGACAACATTTTGGGTCCAGTACCGTCTTCAGACTGATCAAGACGGTTCCCGACCCGAAACATCATCTGTCCACTTCCTCCACAGTTGCTGCCCAACCCACTTTGTGTTTTGCACAGGATAGTTAATTGTCTGTGATATTCTTTAGAATGCTAATTGAATGGAAGTTTTCACAGAATAGTGACTGGGAGTTGTTGTGAGAAGCTATCTACGGCCATTAAACTGTGAGATACAGACCAAAACCAGATCTTCATGAGATAACAAAATGAAATTGCAAGGTAAGTCTCTCAGTCTCATTATTCTCAGATCCCATCTTTTGTTAGGGATTAAAAGTCTCACAGGCTTCATAAATTGAAAGCAAAACAGTGATCATTTGATTGTAGAAATAAGAAATGTTGCAATATTCCCCGTGGTATCAAAGGCCTCGACAACAGGTGGAAGGGCCTGCTGTCACTACGGTAATGAGAGGTAACGAGATCTAGGTTAAATCAGTGCATGTCTGTATCTCGGACATGGTAGAGAGCAACACAGGGGCCCCACAAGGGACGGTCCTCTCTCCCTTCCTGTTTACCATCTTCACCTTGGAATTCAGATTAAACTCAGCCTCCTGCATAAGTTTTCAGATGACTCTGCAATTGTGGACTGCATCAGTGAGGGAAGGGAAGCTAAACAAAGAGGTGTAGTCAACGACTTTGCTGAGTGGTGTGGGCTGAATTACCTGCAGCTCAACAGCGACAAGACTAAGGACTTATGGTGGACTTTAGGAGGAGCGGAACACCTCTGTCCTGTCTCTATCAATGGTGTGGATGTGCAGTTTACCAGGGAGTATAAATACCTTGGAGTGTACCTGGACAATAATTTGGACTAGTCCAGGAATGCTGAGGTCCTGTGCAAGAAGGGACAGAACCTTTTTGAGAAGGATCCGCTACTTCAACATCTGCAGTAAGATGCAGCAGATGTTCTATTAATTGGTGGTAAACCCTTGAGAGGGTTTAAGGGAAACTAGAACTAGGAATATGTTGTCAGGATAAAGAAGTCACTGATAATGAACGGGTTTGCATGCTCTCTCTGGGGTTGCATGGGTTTCCTCCCACATGCCAAAGACTGTAGGTTACCAAGCACTGGGATTGTGAATCTTTGGAATACCCTACCCCATACAACTGACATAAATTTTAGATCTTAAAGGGGAAAATAGGTTATTGGGGACAAAGCAAAACAGTGAAGTTGAAATCAGACTTGTGGAGTAAGCTTGAGGGTCAAACCCTCTCCTGCTCCTAGTGTAGGAAGGAACTGCAGATGCTGGTTTAAACTGAAGATAGACACCAAAAGCTGGAGTAACTCAGCGGGTCAGACAGCATCTCCGGAGTTAGATAGAGCTCTAGGGGCTAGTGGAATCAAGAGGTATGGAGAGAAGGCAGGCACGGGTTATTGATTGGGGACAATCAGCCATGATCACATGACAATAAACTCACTTGAACTTGAATGGTGGTGCTGGCTCAAAGGGCCGAATGGCCTCCTGCACCTATTTTCTATGAAAATAAATAGGTGGCGTTTTGGGTCAAGAAGGGTCTCGACCTGAAACGTCATCTATTCCATTTCTCCAGAGATGCTGCCTGGCCTGCTGAGTTACTCCAGCTTTTTGTGTCTCCAAGATGCAGTTGCCTAGGTACTAGAGGTACAGATCTTGCATGATAGTTGGTGCTACTGTCCATCCATTACCTCTGGTATCCCCCAGCTGTTCCACAGCCATGACTCCTGAATGTGCCCCGCATCCTCTAGGCTGGTCACCAAACACCCAGCACCAGCACCCCGCGGTGGGTGGGAGCAGTAACAGAGCCAACTCACATGGTGGCACCATCCGAGGCGGGTCCGGCACTAGGCCTCGCCGTCGCTAGGGAACTCTCCCGGCGCTGTGACGTCACGCCGATCCGCGTCTGGGGGTGCGTGACGTCACGCCGGCCGTCGTCTGAGGGTGCGTGACGTCACATGGCTGGGGCAAATCTCCAGAGGGTCGGAAACGGGGGGGGGGGGGGGGGGAGAGCACTCGTTGCCATGGAAATTGTCGGCGGGGGAGGAAGGGGTAGACAATCGTTGCCACGGAAATTGTCGGCGGGGGAGAGAATCGTTGCCACGGAGACCGCCGATTGTCGCTACTGAGACCGGCGGTGGGGGGGGGACTTAGAAACAATCGTTGTCATGGAAACCGGTGGGGGGGGGGGGGGGAGAGCCGTTGCCACGGAGACCGGGGGGGGGGGGGGGGGACAATCGTTGCCACGGAGACCAGCCGGCAGGGCGGCGGTTAACGAGGGACCAACGGCCAGCGACCAAAAGTCGCTGCTTAATCGCAGCCAAACCCTTCTGTCTCTCGCTCTCCCATCCCCATTAACAATAAAGCCTGTATCCAGCCACCCTCCTTTCCTCTCTATCTCTCTCTCGTTCCCCGGTCAGCAGGCAGGCAGGCAGGCCGGCGGGCGGGGGATGAGGCCAGGCTGCAAGGCACGGACTAGGCCCGAGAAGATGGCGTCGTGAGGCGGAGCCCGCTGGCCGCCTGTTCCGTGCTCTCCTCCTCCTCCCCTTCCTGCCCGCCCCCCCCCCTCCCCTCCCTCTTCCCCCGCCTCCTCCTTCCTCCACACCGAGCCTCTGCACCGAGACTGCCGCTTTCCAGCTCCCTGAACATGGAGTGCCCCCACTTGGCGACCAGCGTCTGCATCGTGCCGGATTCCACCAAGTTCCCCAACGGGTCGCCGTCCTCCTGGTGTTGTGCCGGTGAGTGCCGCACGGTTCCGCTCTCTCCATATCTTGGGCGCACTTTCCCTCTTTGTAATCTTTGCATTGTGTGTTGTGCTTTTTTTTTAAAGAAAGGGCAGCGCTTCAGCGCTTCCTCCGCTCGGCAGCTACATTTCTCCCGGAGCCAAAGCGCCAGGAAAGGCCGGTCCTCGGCAGGCTTGATCCCGGCCCACTGTGTACAACTAAAACACCAGAAAAGCTGTTTTATATATAATTCAAACCCACAAAAATTGGAGGTTTAACAAGGTCTCTTTTCAACAGAGCCTCTGAGCTTTGTGTGGAGTGAGTGGCTGGCGCCTGTGGCTCAGACTCGAGGTCACGTTGGCACATTCTCCCTCTTAATCCTGCACATAAATCCAATGCTTTCTCCACTTCTCTTGCCTTTAACCCGATTTATCCCCCTGGGCAAAACGCAAGATTGCAGCTCCACTAAAAAGTCTGCAGCTCCACTAAAAATTGAATTAGACTGCCTGGAGGCTGGATTTAGAAGTTTTTGGTGCCGGGTAGATAGCCTGTGTTTATTTGAAAGGTAACCCCACAGTGGATTGACATTTTTGCCACGTACCATCCATAAAGTTGTGATGCATGCAGGCATTTCACTTCAATAAACCGCCGGGGTTTTTTTTGCAGGAATGCGGTATTTATTTTGTGAGGGAGAATACGTGGATTAGTGTGTACCCAGAGCTTTCGATTACTTTCTTTGTGTAAAGGCGTTCGGAGTCAGACCAGACTGACTTTCTTCTAGTAGAGTAATTAGGCCCTACATTGTTTCCATTGTCTGGGCTGCCCATGTAACGTCTGGAGGAAACTTGTTCTCCCAATCTGCTTTAGGTTTAATGGGAAATTGCGCCTGGTAAATTTAACAGTTTTACAGGCCAATTTATTGCAAAATTTTCTGTACGTGAATCACATACGATGATAAAACTCGTATGATGGAGACAGGATGGGATTGACATCTAATCTGCTTTGTCTGGCTGCACCCCAAGGCGGCGAGGAATACAATATGACTTTTAGTTTAGTGAGGTGAAGTTTTCTGCATAATTATTAGCGGCTTTAATGGCAAATAACCAAGCCAAGATTTTTAAAACAATTTCCCCACAGATAATGGTTGTATTGGTGTACTGTACTGCTGCTGCCTTGTAGTGAACTCCACTTGAGTTCATCTGCAGCGAGTAACCTCCAGGGTTTCTAATCTTGACTTCAGAATAGGAACATAACATTTATTTTGATAGCATGGAAAATCTGGAATATATTTAATTAAAAATTAAATTGGGTTCTGCAGAAGATTTATTTACTCCTAGGTGTAATCAAGGGAAGTCTATTAAGACATCCGGTTTGAATAATGTATGTTGTACATTAACTGTCCAAAATGTTCATTATTTTGATTTTTGAGCATTTTCCATGCGGAAAATAAATCGTTCCAGTTTGAGGAGTTTAAAAGCAGTCTTGTTTTTTCTTGGCATTTTCTCCCAAAGTTGTTTTGGTTTCAAGTGTGGTGTTCCATTGACATATTTACCATCTGACTCCCAAATAAGGACTTTGATGGGAGTGTATTGAAATATAGAACAGTTATGACTATACCTGTGATCTCATAACCTTCTTGGATGTAGCATAATAGACCTTGTAAATGAAAGCCTTGTCTGTCATGCAGTCCTAAATGTTATAAATGGGTATTATCCGGTGATGTATTGTCACTGTGATCATCAAAGCAGCCAAGGAACAGGCATGTATAATTAACTGGCTGTTGTGTGACATTGTGAATGGGAGTTGTAAACTGGGCAATGCTGTCCTCATTTCTGCCAGGAGAATACAATTTTGAGATCATAAGATAATTGTAGTTGAGGCCCTCATGCGAATAATTAATGTCAGCGTGTTCACCTCCTGGCGAAGATCCATTCCAAGTGTCGGAATCATAGTCGTATAACACAGGGGAGAAGCTATTTGGACCAGTGTGAGTCTGGTCTTATTGAAAGAGCTTTTTTTATGTCTTTTATCCAATTCCCCAGTAACAGTTATTATTGGATCTGTTTCTACCAGTTTTACAGGCAAAACATTTCAGGCTGCATTTTTTCTTTCATAAAAATCATCTCTACTCTTGTTTCTTTAGGCAGTTATCTTCAGAGTCCTCTAGTTGCATATCCTTCTCGCAGAAACTGTTTCTATCCATGTGCTAAATGTTCTAATTTTTAATACCTCTTGTCAAGAACAACATTCTGACGCCACTTCCTGATATGTCCCGACCTAACGTGGGATGAGCTTTAAAAAAATTGAATTTTTCAGGAATTTTGTTGTTGTAGTTTGCAAAGGAGGCTTATTTGTTCGACGAATAACTGCTCAATTTGCAAGAATACTTCTCATAATATTTTAAATTGTCATTAAATCATGTTTGTAAATGCTTTACTGTACCAATTAACATTTCTTTTCATATGAAGCCCTTCATGCACTGTAGCTAATTGCAGCAATCCTTGAATGTGATTGGCTTGATTCATGAGATCTGTAATTGGGTAGGCAGACATGGGATTTGGATGGTGGAGGCTAGTGTCGAGGCCAGGTATTGCAGAATGGGCAAAATTGCAATTTAGAATGTTGCTTACTCTTGTAGATAACTGTCTTGAAACCAGAAATTGCTAAGTATTTGGGTCAGGCAGGGTTTGTGAAAAAAAACAGATTTGATGTTTCGGGTCAGTGCTCTTTTATCAGAATGGAGTGTGGGAGGAAACCAAAGATTTTGTAGAGGACCCACGTGGTCATGGGGAGAACGTGCCAGCTCCGTACAGACGGCACCCGTGGTCGGGATTGAACCCGAATCTCCGGCGCTGCAAGTTGTGAGGCAGCAACTTTACCATTGTGCCACCGTGGCCTGCCCTATACTATATGGTTGTATATAGTAAAATAGCAATATCTCTGTTGAATTGTCTTGTAGTTCAATCTATCATTATCTGTCAGCTTACACTTGGGGGTGGAAATTCCACCTAGTTATACAGGCAATTAGTACATTTGGCTGACATTTCTCCATCTTATATTTTTAGCCGAGGAGATTAACCTGATTTAGAATAAAGTGGTCAACACCTGCCTTGGGATAATCAACAGAGGAATGGTATGCCTAGAATTTTGGCAATTGTGCAAGGGACGTTTAGCTATATTAATTTAGTTCTGCATTAATAAGTTTGTAATTTTTTCAATCTATTTGATCCAGTGCCTGGCCAACAGAAAATGTTCTTAAAATATTTTTCAAATGACTGTTGCAGAAAACTGTTGGCAAAGTTGCAAATAGTAAAAGTGATGGCATTCTTACAACATTACATTACAAAGCAGTTGAATTAGTAACTTTCAGCTGCACAGTGAGGACCAAAGAACAATAATATACAAAAGATTGGCATTTGTTCCATTGTGTTAGTGCATCAGAAAATAGGGCAGCACGGTGGCGCAGCAGGAGAATTGCTGCCTTGCAGCGCCGAATACCTGGGCTCGATCCAGAATACGGGTGCTGTCTGTGCGGAGTGTGTACGTTCTCCCTGTGACCTGCGTGGGTTTTCACCGACATCTTCGGTTTTCTCCCACACTCCAAAGACGTTTAAGTTTGTTGGTTAATTGGCTTGGTATAAGTTTTGATTGGCCCGAGTGCGTGTGGGATGGTGTTGATGTGCAGGAATCGCTGGTCGGTGCAGACTCGGTAGGCCGAAGGGCCTGTTTCCGCCCTGTAGCTCTAAACTAAACTAAAGATAATCATATGTTATTGCAAAAAAATGTTGGAGGAGCGCAGAGGGCCAGGCAGCATCTGTGGAAGGAATTGACAGATGACGTTTTGGGACGAGACCTTTCTTCAGACCCAACTCAAAATTACATGTCCATTCCCTCCACAGATGCTGTCTGACCTGCTGAGTTCGTCCAGCATTTTGTTTTTTTGCTCAAGATTCCAGCATTTGCACCTTCTTGTTTCTCCATGCATTGCAGCAAATCTTTTGGCATCCATTATTATTAAGCAGGCTGAAGAAAGGTCCCAACCTGAAACATAGCCTGTCCATTTTCTCCAGAGATGCTGCCTGATATACTGAGTTACTCCAGCACTTTGTGACTTTTTGCTTAATATTCCAAGATCTGCAGTTTCTTGTGTCTATCATTAAACATATAATGATATTTTTTAGCGTTACAATGATACAATAGTGACATTTTGGATAGACATATGGAAGTGCAAGGATTTGGGGGGGGGTGGGGATAAGGATTTAGTGCAGGCAACATGTGAGGCTGGGAAAGCACATCTTCGACCCGCAGACCCTCAGCTTAGGAGCACCACAAGGCTGCGTACTCCCCCCTCTCCTCTACTCTCTCTACACCAATGACTGCACCTTCACAGTCTCCTCTGTCAAGCTTCTCAAGTTTGCGGACGACACAACCCTGATTGGATTGATCCACGATGGGGAGGAATCTGCCCACAGACAGGAAGTGATACAGCTGGCGTCCTGGTGCCATCGCAACAACCTGGAACTCAATGCTCTAAAGACAGTGGAATTGATTGTAGACTTTAGGATAGCTCCCCCTCCCCTCACCCCACTCACCATCGACAACACCGCAGTCACATCTGTGGAGTCTTAAGTTCCTGGGAACCATCATCTCCAAGGACCTTAAATGGGGGGGCTACCATCGACTCCACAGTCAAAAAGGTACAACAGAGAATGTACTTCCTGCGGCAGCTGAGGAAGCACAATCTGCCACAGGCAATGATGGTCCAATTCTATACAGCCATCGTAGAGTGTCCTCACCTTCTCCATCATGGTCTGGTTTGGCTCAGCCATCAAGTACGACACCCGGAGGCTGCAGCGAATCGTCCGATCAGCTGAGAAGGTTGTTGGATGCAACCTTCCTTCCATTGATGAACTGTACTAGGCAAGGGTCAGGAAGCGAATGGGCAAGATCATCCCTGACCCCTCTCACCCTGGCCACAAACTCTTTGAATCACTTCCCTCAGGAAGGCGACTCCGGATTGTCAAAGCTGCCACAGCCAGACATAAAAACAGCTTTTTTCCACGAGTAGTAGCTCGACTCAACAACCAAACATCTGTAGTCTCCTTTTGCTCTGGTATTTTATTTAATTCACATGTTTAATCAATAATATTTTATTGTTAATGTTTTATGTGTCATTCCTAACTGTCACTATGTCGTGTTGTTACTTGTGGGCGCAGCACCAATTCCTTGTATGTGAATACTAGGCCAATAAACTCATTCATTCATAAGATTTGGTCTTGGCATCTTGATTGGCACAGTTATTGTGGGCTGACAGGCCTGTTCTTGTGCTGTATTTTTCTATGTTCTAAGACGTGTTTGGGGAAAAAGCAGGAACGAGATACTGATTTTGGATAATCAGCCATGATCATATTGATTGGTGGTGCTGGCTTGAAGGGCTGAATGGCCTATTCCTGCACCTGTTTTCTATGTTTCTAGTTTCTAACTCCTTGGGGGGAGGAAAAAAGAGACATTGCTGGTGTAACTCAGCGGGTCAGACAGCATCTCTGGAGAACATGGATGGTGATGTTTCGGATGGAGACTCTTCTTCAGACTCCTTGGAATAGATTTTGTTATGCAAGGCAAGGTTGGTCCCTCTCCCCCTCTCCCCTCCCTCATCTCAGTGTTTATACAATTAGTTAGATTGGTATCTGATCCATTGTCCTAAATATTCACTCCCTGTAACTGAAATTAAATTGTTTTGAAATAAAGATCAAGGCTTGTTACAAAGAAGGATCTACTTGTGAAATACATCTATATATTTTCAATCATTAACATGTTTTTTTAGTTGAAGTGTTGCCGTATCTGAGATCTAACTGCGGTAAACAATTACTTTAATGCATGAACATATTGAAGCATTTAAATATTGAACCAGCAATTTTGAAATGTACGGAAAATCCACATCATGTGCGTTGCACAATGACATTAGCAGGGGATCCTGAGAGTGGAAATGTAACTTTTAAACAATAGTTTTGTGAAGGATTAAGTAATCATGAAACTATTTTGAAGAGGCCCGTTTCCTGCTAGTGGGGTTTGCAAGAGGAAGTGCAAAGGCCAGTGTCACATCTGGTTTAGGAGGGTTCCTCTTCTATTTCACTATAGGGCCTCTGTGACACAATATGGGGAATTAACTTGCAATAAAAAAATTGGGGTTTTTCTTTTGGGAGTTAAAACATAGGGTTAATCATCATGCTGTTTGTTTATCTACCTGATAAATGAAATGGGCAGCAAAAATTGGAGGGCCAGCTGATGTTAACTTCCCAGTGAAAAGTCAAGCTGGGAGGTAACATGAAGACAACATGGGAAGGAAATCATTTCTGTAAAATCAGATGTTTATTTCAGGACGTCAGAATAATGGAACTGTTCTTATTGCAACCCTGATTCATTGTAGTAGCTTTTGCGTATTTCCGAGGCTCAGCATGGAACTTGGATGGTTGTATTTGCCACGGAACAATAATCGGCCATACGGATTAAATTGGGGTTTAGAAATTCTAGTATACCTAATATATAGCTATGCAACCCTCTCCCTCGTACCCATTTGATTTTGCCAGGTTATTTAAATGATTTAATTTAAGCAAAATTAACTGATTATCTTGATTTGTTTGGCGTCACTTCTATTTTAGGGTGCTTTTTTTCCTGTGGGATAAATTGGCCCGAACTGTCGATTCCATATAAATAATTGTTACCAGAGGCTTTTGACGTAATGCATGAGTTAATTATCAACCATAATAGGGATTGTGGCACAGCTGGTAGAGCTGCTGCCTCAGAATGCCAGAGACCTGTGTTTGATTCTAACCTTGGCTGGTGTCTGTGTATAGTTTGCACATCTCCCTGTGACCAGGCGTGTTTCCTGTGGCTGCTCCAGTTTCCTCTCCTATCCCAAAGACGTGTAGGTCTGTAGGTTCATTAGCTTCTGTAATTAGCCCCTAATGTGTGGGGAAAGTGGGATAACAGAACGAATATGAAGGGGTAGTCAATGGTCGGTGTGGACTAGGTGGGCTGAAGGGACTGTTTCCGTGCTGCATCTCTAATTCAAGTCATAATTTATGGAGATAAATATTGCACCACAAGTTTTAGGGTGTTTGAAATTGTTAGAAGTTTTAAACAGGCAAATGAGTGTAGATTTCACGACGTTTGCATTACTTCTGATTAACCATGTCTGAATGAAGGCCATGCACATTAAAAAAAGAAAACCAGAGGAAACGGATAAACATTTTGTTGTGAAAGTTAATTTGACCAAAATCTGAAGTAATATGGCACAAACAGTAAATCTTGTTCCATTGCACAGTCACCATTACATGTGCAGGTTAAATGAGAACAGTTATCCTGGCAGACAATTTTATTCATGTAACAGCAACAAACAAACCATTGAAGCAACTCGGATGCAACAGAATGGTTGACAGTTCAATCTGATTATCTTGTCTATCTTGGGTCGGATGTTGTCCAGCAGTTCCTCCGGCAGCTTGGTTGTTGCTCCAGGTTCCAGCATCTGCAGTCTCCTGTGTCCTCATGTAACTAATAACCAAATTAAAATTCCTGCTGTTGATTTGACTCTTTATAAGGATCTGAAGCAAGAATATTACTAGGGCCTTGAATTTTTCAAGATCTGAAAAATGAGCATTTGGAGAAATTCTTTATCCTTGTGATTGAAATAAGATTGTTTTTCTTAAGTTGCGTTTGAATTTGAATGGAATTTGGAGGCTGCTTGATGATATTTGTTCATATTGTGTTCCATTCGTCGTTGATTCCTTGGAACTAATTTCTGTCATCCATATTAATCAGTTATCAGCTAGTATTAGTAGACAATTTGAGTCAGTCAAATGGTCTGATTGCTTGGGAGTGAAACATTGCCGGTAAATATTTAATATCCATTGCACTTAAATAGTTAATCAACACCTGAGGGCTTGCTGCTGAAAGTTTACCTATTATACAGTAGAATTCTCATGAAGCATTAATTGTATACATTATCCTTTGCAAACCATGCTATATTTTAAAATAAAATTACTGATCAGTGGAGAGCGAAATGCTAACATTCAAGGTTGATAACCTATCATCAGTGTTAGAAATTTAGGCCAACAAGACTTTATATGCTGCAATCTGGACCAAAGAACAGGATGAGAGTATGAACTCAGTGCTTCATGCCGCAACTATGGAGGCAAAACCGTGCTTTGATGTTTTGGGTTATGACAAGAATTGATGAAATGATGACATATCTTTTACCTTGTCAGATGCTGCTCGAACCAAATCTTTCAGCATTCTGGTTATTGTTCCAAGTTAGCAATGTAGTAGATTTTAAGCACATGCAAAACAGGAAAAGGAAGGGGTGAGGAGAGTTGTACACAGAGGAACGATGCCTTATTGGGTGAGAGATTCATTTAAAATGTTTTTGTTTGTATGTTCTAAATTTACAGTAGGTAATGTAGTGAAATGCATGAAATTTTATGGAGGTACATTATTTAATGTTAGATCTGACTGCAAAATTAACTTTCTGTGCCTTGTTACTGGAAAGAAAGGAAAGATCAGCTGGAATTTTGCATTTCTAATGATTATATAATGGAAATTTTAATGTGAGAGCTAGATTTGCGTCAGTTGATGTTTTCCAAGGCTAAACAACGTATTTGTTCATTGCTGAAGAACATTAGCTATTTATCCTGCAGCTGTGAATGCATGGCATTCCATTAAGAATGAGTGAAAACTCTGGGAGAAATCCTCAAGCCTTTTTGTTTTGCAAGCATCTTCTTATCGGTCAGTGTACTCTTTTTCCTTGCAAAACAGACAGAAACTTTGGTGATTTAGTGAGGAATTGATTTTATTGTCTAATCTAATTCCAGCAGCCTGTAAACCATCCTGTTCATTGAAGTTGCCAGTTTGTTTTGCCACAAACTTTGAGTTTAACAGAGGAGATTGTGTGGTACAAAACTGCTGATTATATAATATGAAATTGCATCACATCAGTTTTGAGTGCATATCACAAGTACAGGTAGTACTATATTCAAGGAAACTGATTACAATTTCATTACAGCTTGTGGCACTACTTTAGAGGGATTGTTTTAAGTTCAGAAATTGAATTTATCAGCTTATGTATAATATGCGTTGTGAAAGAAAATACATAACATCCTGTTCTATTGTATCGCTCATGGGGTGTTTTTTAATGTTAAGAGTTGTATAAAATTGTTCCGTAAATAAATAACAGAAATCTCCAAGGCTATCTATTGTGTTGCTCAAATGTGCTCTGCCATTCCTTTATGATTTACCCTTCGCAGATGTGACTGCTTGAACATTGTGAAAATCTTGTACAAGGATGTCACATACAGCAAGGCATTTACAATGCTGACCATGGAATAGGTATAATATTGTCGGCTAAGCCAGGAAATCAAGGTTCAATGATTTGGTGTATTAGCAAAGCGTTGCAATGCCTCTAACATTCTATGTTTTAAGCTATTCTTGCTGATCAGATTCCAGTGTTCCGCTGCTTGAGTGTGGCAGAGGGAGTACTTAATCTTGAAAGATTTTTATTTAAATACACATGTTAGAGGTTAACATATTGTTAATGTGTTTAATGGCATTTCTGAAAGTAAAACAATTTGCTCTATTGTTTTTCAGTTTGTCGCTCCAACAAAAGTCCTTGGGTGTGTCTGATGTGTTCAAGTGTTCACTGTGGAAGGTATGGTTAAAATTTTGAGTTACATACTATCCTTAAGGTAGAATACAATTGTTGCACAAAAAAAGACACAAAGTGTCGGAGTAACTCAGTGGGTCAGGCAGCATGTCTGAAGAACATGGATAGGTGACCTTTCAGGCCAGGACTCGGAACGTTACCCAAAGTGCCCTCCATAATGTTTGGGACAAAGACACATCATTTTTTTATTTGCCTCTGTACTCCACAATTTGAGATTTGTAATAGAAAAACTAACGTGGTTAAAGTGCACATTGTCAGATTTTAATAGAGGCCATTTTTATACATTTTGGTTACACCATGTAGAAATTATAGCAGTGTTTATACATAGTCCTCCCATTTCAGGGCACCATAATGTTTGGGACACAGCAATGTCATGTAAATGAAAGTAGTCATGTTTAGTATTTTGTTGCATATCTTTTGCATGCAATGACTGCTTGAGTTCCGAGATTCATGGATGTAACCAGTGGCTGGGTGTTGTCTCTAGTGATGCCCTGCCAGGCCAGTATTGCAGCCATCTTCAGTATATAAATCAGCATCCTCAATTGGGTTCAGATTGGGTGATTGACTTAGCCACTCAAGAATTGACCATTTTTAGCTTTGAAAAACTCCTTTGTTGCTTTAGCAGTAGGTTTGGGATGATTGTCTTGCTGCAGAATGAACTGTCGGCCAATTAGTTTTGAGGCATTTGTTTGAACTTGAGCAGATAGGATGTGTCTATACACTTCAGAATTCGTTATGCTACTACCATCAGCAGTTGTGTCATCAATGAAGATGAAAAGCATTGCTGCAATTTCTACATGGTGAATTAAAAAAAAACAAAAACATTTTTAATAAAATCTGATTGTGCACTTTAACCACATTTTATTGTTTTCTATTACAAATCTCAAATTGTGGAGTACAGAGGCAAATAAATAAACGATCGGTCTTTGTCCCAAACATTATGGAGGGAACTGCATACATGTTCTCCGCTGGTGCTGCCTGACCTGCTGAATTACTCCAGCACTTTGAGTCCTTATTTTGAAAACCAACCTTGTTTCGTAAATTGTTGCACAATGTATTTAATTGGTTATATTGTTAATACAGGTGGGTATTGTAGATGGTTTATGCATGCAACTTATAATGTAGCTACCTCAACACCACTAACCACATCCAGCCATATCAGTATAACTGTGAGATCCTCCCCTTGTTCCTCCCTTTGGTTCCAGTACGCCTTAAGACTAGATGCAGTCAGTACTGGGACGTGTGTGACATATGCTTAATTAAAGACTCAGTAAAGGTTTCAGTGTGTCAGACTTAACTCCTTTACATGGTGTGTCAGCAAGTTAAACGCGCGCCTCCAGTTTATCGGGTTTTATTTGTCCCTAGTGTAACTAGTGTTTAATTCCCCATTCATCATGGCATCCTCGTGCCGAAAGCCCTCTCCCCTTGTCTTTAACGCTGACATTGCGGAACGCTGGGCTACTTTCGTGATGGACTACAACCACTTCGTCAACATCGTGCACCGAAATGACCCCGATGCGATCAAAGCCTCGCTCCTGCTGAACCTTGCTGGTCCCGATGCTATGAAACGGGCTCAGGCTTTCATCTATAATCCAGCGGTCCTTGATGACAACGACCAGGTCGTCGAGCCGGCGGAATCTTCCAATGACCCGGTATGTCTCTTGCGCAAGTTTGCGGAGATTTGTGACTTGCCCTCCAACCGCATATTGGAGCGGGCTAGATTTTTTACACGAAAGCAGCAGCCTGATGAGCCTGTTGACTGTTTTATCGCTGACCTGCGCTACCTTGCTCTACGGTGCCGTTTCGAGACCATGTGTGATCAGCTCACCAGAATCTGGCAATAAAACGTCCCCACTACACTATGAGGACTATGGAAGATGTTGCTGCCCAGGTCGGTCAGGCCACGGTGTTTTCTGTCCTCGATGCCAGGAGCTCGTTCTGGCAAATACCTCTAGACAAACGCTCCTCAGACTTAACCACTTTTGGCACACCCTTCGGAAGATTCAAATTTTTGCGGATGCCGTTCGGCATCAACTCCGCTAGCGAAGTGTTTCAACGCTCCATGGAGCAACTGTTTGCTGGTCTGCCGTGTGCCATTATTGTGGATGACATTCTTGTCTATGGGAGAGATGCTGCTGAGCATGATCGCAACCTCCGACGGATTCTAGACCGCGCTCGCCAGATCAACCTAAAGCTTAACCCGTCCAAGTGCAGGTTCCGTGTAGCTGAGGTACCCTATGTTGGCCACATTTTCACGGCCCACGGGCTGAAACCTGATCCGCAAAAGACCAACGCTATCTCCGAGTTGCCTGCCCCGACGGACGTTACCAGCCTGCAGCGTTTCCTGGGCATGGTCAACTATTTGGGGAAGTTTATCCCCGACCTCAGAGAGTTAAGCGCACCCCTGAGGCAACTGACGAAAAAAGACATTGCCTGGTCCTGGTTTCCCCTGCACCAGCAGGCTTTCGACTTAATCAAAACAAAGCTGATCAGCACGCCGACTCTCAAGTTCTTTGATCTGCAGCGTCCAATTGTGGATACGTGCGACGCTTCCCGTTTTGGACTAGGTGCTGCCTGCCTGCAGCTCTATGATGACGGCTCGCTGCAGCCCATTTCTTATGCCTCGAGAACCATGACGGACACTGAGCAGTGCTATGCACAAATCGAGAAGGAGCTTTTTGCGGTTGTGTTCGTCTGCTCCAAGTTCAAGGGCTTCCTTTTCGGTACCAGGTTCACCGTCGAGACGGATCATCAACCCTTGGTGACAATCCTCAACAAACCAATCCACATCGCTCCAGCCAGACTACAGCGAATGATGCTACAGCTCCAGCGGTTCGACTTTCAGATCGTTTACAAGAGGGGCACTGAGATGCATGTGGCTGATGCGCTGTCCAGAGCCCCCCGGTCCTCCTGCGACAGACATCCCTACGAACAGGAGGATCTGCAGGTACTCAATGTCAACTTTTTTCCCTCTAAGCAGCTTCAGTGCCTGGTTGAGCACACTGCCAACGACCCCGACCTGCAACAGCTCGCAGCTGTCATCCAGCGCGGGTGGCCAAGCAAACGAACCTCGCTGCCTGCTGGTGTCCACCCTTTCTTTCTGGTTCGCGATGAACTGGTGCTCCAGGACGGGATCATCATCAAGGGTCACAAGGTGGTCGTCCCTGCCTCCCTGTACGACTCGTACTACACCGCTGCCCACATGGGGCATCCCGGAGCCGATGCCACTGTGTCACATGCCCAAGAACAATACTATTGGCCAGGCATGGCAAAGTACATTAAGGCCCGAGTAGCCTCCTGTCCTGATTGCAACACTCTTGCCCCACATCAGCAGCGCCAGCCACTTCTGCAGCAGCCTGCCCCTGCCATGCCCTGGTCATCGCTGGCTGCTGACATATTTGAATGGCGTGGCAAGCAATACCTAGTGTTGGTCGACTCCTACTATAACTGGTTCGAAGTGGACATTCTCCCTGCTATCACCTCTGAAATGGTCATGAGTAAGCTGCGCCGACACTTCGCCACTTTTGGGTCCCCGGTCCGCTTGCAGACCGACAACGGCCGTCAATTCACCAGTGCAGAATTCAAAGCTTTCGCCGTGAAGTGGAACTTCACTCACTACACCAGCAGCCCTGAATACCCGCAAAGCAATGGCCTGGCCGAACGTGCTGTCCGCAGTGCCAAGAATTTGCTCGAGCAGTCTCGTCTCTCCAATGGTGATTTCTACCTGGGTCTACTGAACCTTCGTAACATTTCCAGGGACACTACCATGCGATCCCCAGCCCAACGTCTGATGTCCCACGTTCTTCGCCCTCCGATGCCGATCGCCCAGCAATCCCTCGTGCCCAAGGTCCTACAGCCTGCCGCCGTCCAGCAACGGATTGCTCAAAAGCATGAAATACAGCGCCTCTCTCACGACAAGTCCTGCCGCCCGCTACCACCACTACTGCCTGGCCAGGTCATCCGCATGCAGACAGCCACCGGATTCTCCCGTCTCGCAACCGTGGTTGCGGTGGACAATTCACCTAGATCCTACTTGGTGGACTTTGAAGGAACTATCTACCGCCGTAGCCGCCAGCACCTGTTGACTGTCAACGAGCCTAAGCCTCCTCCTGCGGCCCCCTATGCTCCTCCGTTGCGTTTCGAGCCTCCCACTACCCCTCAGCTCGCTGCATGCCCCGGTCAGTCCACTTGCCGCGGTCTCCTCCCTCTGCTCTTCCGGGGTTCTCCTCCCCTGCCCGCTCTCCTCTTTCTACCCCGCCATCTACTCCTTCTCCCCCGTCTCCTTCCACTGGCTCGCCTGTGCCGGTCGGGTCTCCTTCCGCATTCCCTGTTGGGTCTCCACCGGCTTTCTCCTTCCCAGCTGTTCCTGCTCCTCCTCCTCTTCTTTCGGGTGGGGAGGGTGAGGGTGCCATGCGCACTCGCTCGGGTCGGATTGTCAAACCTCCTGTCCGTTACGGTGATTTCGTTTAGATTTGCAGGTGTTGTATAACCACCCTGCCATTGTTGTAACTTCAATTTTAAATTTCTAAGGGAAAGGATGTAGATGGTTTATGCATGCAACCTATAATGTAGCTACCTCAACACCTCTAACCACGCCCAGCCATATCAGTATAACTGTGAGATCCTCCCCTTGTTCCTCCCTTTGGTTCCAGTACGCCTTAAGACTAGATGCAGTCAGTACTGGGACGTGTGTGACATGTGCCTTAATTAAAGACTCAGTAAAGGTTTCAGTGTGTCAGACTTAACTCCTTTACAGATATGTAGACTCGTTCATATCCTCAGTTGGAGTACAGTGTGCTGAATTTGGAGACTGATTGTAATCACAGTATGATTTTAACATGCAGTTAAAGTTCTATCATTACATTTGAAATATTGCTTGCCTTTCAAAGCTGTGTCCATAGTTTAATGCTGTGTTGCCTAGAGATAGTGACACTGAAGCTTCCTGTTTAGTTTATGTAGGTTAGTCGAACAACATTAGGGAATTTTTTTTTCCTCTTCGGGTACTGTCGAGATTTGAATTTCTGTTTCAGGCAATACATGTTTTGAGAGAGGGAAGTAGTTTTTGAAAAAGTGGTTTTCTAAATGCTTTGAATACTTTTAAATTAGTGCTTTGACTACACAATGGGTCTGATCTGACAGCCTGGCAGACATTTTTATTTTTGTTTATCTGTTTTTGTTCTTTGATTGAAAGATACAGCATCTAAACAAGCTCTTCAGCCCACCAAGTCCACATTTACCATTGATCAGCTGTTCACACTAGTTCCATGTTATCCTAATTTTACATTCCACTCCCAATAATAATAATGTGTTTTATTGTCATTGCACATAAGCGCAACAAGATTTTGTATGCAGCTTCCATCCGATGTCATAACATAAATAACTAATAAAATTTAGATTTAGGGACAACACACTTTTTACAGAGGACAATTAACCTACAAACCTGCGCATCTTTGTCGGAGGTAAACCTTGCTTGTGACCCACACTGTCGCAAGGGAAGTGTGGAAGCTCCACGCTGACAGCACCTGAGTCGGGAGTGAGCCAGGGTCTCTGGTGCTGTGAGGCAGCAGCTCCACCGGCTGCGCCATTGTGCCAGAGAACTTGTATATTTAGTTCTCTACCTACCGATGTTGCTGATGTGTTTCATGACCCACCAGCTTAATGTCACACTTTGTAGGACTAGCAACCCCAATTTTATTTCCAAATATATGAGACACCTCACACATTTGTCATGATATCCATAACTCGGTATCAGATGAACCTCTCACTGTGAGTGTTTGGTTTGCTGTTGAATATCGCTGCACGGTGGCGCAGTGTTAGAACTACTACCTTTCAGCGCTAGAGACCCGAGTTCGATTTTGACTAGGGGTGCTTGTCTGTACGGAGTTTGTACATTCTCCCTGTGACCTGCATGGGTTTGCTCTGAAATCTTTGGTTGCCTCCCACACTCCAAAGACGTACAGGCTTGCAGGTTAATTAGCTTGGTATTAATGTAAAATTGTCCCTCATATGTGTAGGGTAGTGTTTATGTGTGGGGATCGCTGTTCGGTGTGAACTTGGTGGGCCAAAGGGCCAGTTCTGTGCTGTATGTCTAATCTAAGCCTTCAAGAAATTCAAAGGGGTTTCCATGTTGCATCTAGTTCATGGAGAACCATGTAGCATGTTTCTCACTATTTTCTTACCACAGCTGAACTATTACTTCAAAGGTTCAAGGTTTCAAAGGTCTTTTATTGTCATGTGTAACAATTAAGTTACAGCGATATGCGAATTACTTGCATAAGGAACATGCTTGTTAGATTCATAGCCATAAAGAAATTGTTTTAATTTATTTGTATGTCCACTTGTGAATATGACCAGGAGGCGCCGCACGATGGCAGCCTCGCCAACAGTCTGTTTGTCTTTTATTGTTATTTTTAATGTGTTTTAAAAGTTTGTGTTAATGTTCACTGGTTTGTTTTATGTGGGGGAGGGGATCGAGGGAAACTTTTTCAATCTCTTACCTTGTCCGAGATACGATTGTTTTCCGGATTGTATCTCCGGTCGCTCTGCAGCCTAACATGGAGCTGGAGACCTTGCTCGGGACTGACTTTGAGCCCCACCACGGGGCCGGGGTCTTATCCCTTGCTTGGGATCAACGCTCCAACCGCGTCCTGCAGATTTCAACATCGCGGAGCTCGCAGTCTCAGGTGGAGACTGATGTCGGGAAGCTCCAGTCGCAGAAGGTTCGACTAACGCGGGGAGCTGACATTCTCCCCCGATGCAGGAGCTTGATCGCTCCGACACGGAGGGCCCGCTGCCGACTGCGGGAGCCAAGATCGTCCCGTCAACGGAAGGCTCGAGGCACCCGACCGCACGAGGACAAAGAAGGGAAGATATTGAACTTTTTTTCGCCTACATACATACATACAATACAATACAATTTATTTGTCGTTTGGACCCCGTTGAGGTCCAAACGAAATGTCGTTTCTGCAGTCATACATACAAAACGAAAAAGACCCAAGACACAACACAATTTACACAAACATACTTCATAGCGCATCTTCTCCTCGCTGTGAAGGAAGGCCTTCCATCACAGTGAGGAATGTGGAGGAGTCACTGGTGGATGTTCATGTTAAAATGTATTTTGTTTTTTAATGGTATGATGGCTGTATGGCAAACCAAACTCCTCGTATGTTGCAAAATATGGCTAATAAAGTATGATTATGATGATAACGTGCTCAATATATACTGGGTTGTAATTTGCACTATTCCTGAGGTGGCTTTGGGGATAGTGTAAACTTTGTGCATAAAGTTCATGCTATACTTGATACTCGGTCAATAATGATAACAAAATCACAAAACAAATAGCAGCATTGCCATCATGGTGCATACAACTTCCAAGCCAAGCAGTCTGCTCTTTAGTGATATCTCCAAGTTACGTAATGTTTGTGCAATGGCAATAAACATATTCTATTCTCTATTCTATTCTTATTTGTGTTCCCTAAATTCAAGTGTGAATTTTCAACCTATATAATTCAGCTCGGTGAACCTTTGTAACATTGTCGTCGCGACTCTTGTGTACTGCCTAGGGTGAGGTCTGCTGTATGATATTACTGGGTTGTATGCAAAACAAAACGTATCACTGTTCAGATACTTGTGACGATAAACTATTCTTGAAACTTGATGTCGCGCAAAATAAGAAGCCAACTGAGAGATGGTGATCCCTATCACCCTACCCTGTCTTTTGCTTTTTTTCTATTGAGCTGATTTTTTTTTTTTAACCTAATTTGGCTCCAACTATTTTACAGAAAATATGGAAGGAAATTCTGGTGCTCATGCTGTTCAAAATCTTCCAATGAGTTTATTATTTATGTTAAGCAAACCTTTCAATTCCGAAAACATTTTTTTAGGCCTTGTTATCTTTTTAGATAGGAATTTTTCAGTTTATCACATGTAGAAGTAACATTCTGTTTACAGCCCATACTTTGGCTGGTGAGAGGATTAATTAAATCTTAGTTTGACAGGGATTATTTAAAAATAACATTGCTTCTCTTCTGCCACCTGTCCTTCATGATGCTGCCCAGCAGGAACAGGAGAGCAGTTTGTATTGCTCTTTCACTGATTCAAGTGATAGGCTAAATCAGCCAGGTTTAAAAATTAGGCTGTTGATTAAAATAAGTTAAATAGCAATTTTGCAAAATTGCAAAATCCTTATTGTTTATAAATCCCCCCCCCCATCTCTCATCCAACTTTAATTATTTCAGCAGGTAATCTAGTTTTATACCTTTTGCACCATATCCTGCAGGCTAGCAGTCATTCTTGGTGATGTTTGCATATCTCTTGCTCCACCTTTGAATATTCCCTTGATAGTTTATTTGTTGATTTGTGGTAATGAACCTGCTCGTGTTGAGGGATAAATGTTAGCCACAACAGCAGGAAATTGATAGTTACCAGGATTTTTGTTTAGTGAACACGAGTACGGATACTGGAATCTGGAGCAAAAAGCAAATTGTTGCAGGAAGTCCTCAGGTCGGACAGTATCTGTATAATGGATAGCCTCTCTCTAATGTACAGTTGTCATTTTGGATCGAGACATTTGGATGAAAGAGTGGAGGGGAGATGGCCAGTGGCTAGGGGTTGGTCCAAGTGAATTTGAGGGCAGGGCGGTGATATTGATGTGGGGAAAATGGTAGATTTAAAATCTACAATTTCTACAAGCTGCACACAATGCTCTACATGGCTAACAAAGGGGCACACTATACTTCACCCTCGTTAGACCTCATTTGGACTACGCAGTTGCAGCATGGGATCCATCCACAAATAAAAACATTTCTTCCATCAAACGTGTCGAAAGACGGGCAGCACGATTTGTTACTAACAACTATGAGAGAGAAGCGAGTGTCACCAAACTTCTGAATTCTCTGGGGTGGAACCCTCTCCAAGACAGACGTGAAGCTCACCGTTTGACCTGTTTTTACAAAATGTTAAATGGTCAGCTCGACATAGACTACAAGACCTACACCAAACCCAAACCAATTAGGAGTAGACGAGGGCATTCGATCCAATTTGTGATCCCAGCTACAAAGACAGATATATACAGCAATTCGTTCTTCCCCCGCACAATTAAAGCATGGAATAATCTCCACCCAACTATAGTTACCCAACCAGATGCAACTAAATTTAAAGTAGCTCTTTCTTCCCAATAACCGTTTCTGACTTAAGCCCTCCCTTCACCACCTCCAGTTTAAATTCCATTTGGAATATTTTGGAGGACCAAGAAACCAAGAACCACGCATAGTTCATTGCGTGCCCATAGCTATACCTTTCATTAATAGAAAGTGGCAGGAGTTGAAAGATAAGCTGTAAGGGTAACACAATTCTGCCAGACGAAGGGGGACAGGTTGAGTCCCTGTTCCTAGAAACAGAGCCCTGAGGCCTTCTTGATGGGGTATAGAGACTGTACATCCATAGTGAACATGAGGCAGTGGGCCTGGGGAATTGGAAGTTGTTGAGATGGTGGAGTGCAAGGTGTCTCAGATGTAAGTGGAAAGATGCTGGACAAGTGGGGACACGATCGAGTCAAGATATGAGGAGATGAGTTCAGTTGGGACAAGAAGAATCACAAACAATGGGTGTGCCAGGAAATCCTGTTTGGAGTTAGAGAATTGTGATTTCCTGAAATGATGATATCAGTGATCGTATGTGAGACAGTGGCCTGGGGTTGATTGTTTGGGTCGGGGTCAAAGGGTAGGTATGAAGAGTTGTCCGAGAGCGTCTGCAAGGCAGGGGACACTCCCCCAAACCTCAATGGCCCACCCTTATCTACAGATTTAGTGACGAGGTTGGGATTGGTGGGGGCTAAATGTCTGAGGTTGGCGTGGGTATGAGGAGTGGAGAAATCATTGTCTTATTAGCAAGACGAGGTGTCTAAGGTGACAAGGTTTGTTGGAGATGAGAAAAATCATCAGAGGTCCCCCCCCCCCAAAGAAAAATAAAATGGAGGTGGAGGCGACAGAAGAGGAGAACGTCATGAACTCAACTGAGGTGTGGGAGGAGGGATAGAGAGGTGAGGCGCCCTCAGAGGACAAATTGCTTGGCATCAATGTGGGGTCAGGGGTTTGAAAACACGGCAGGGTTTGGAGCTGGGGACAGACATAGGGTCAGTGGAGTATTGTAGAGGGAGAGAGAAGAGTTGAGAATCGTGGGATGGGGACACGATGAGAGGTGGATGAAGGGGTGTGATGTTGTTACTGGCAGGGGATGAGTGTGGGACTTGGTGGCATCAACATCAGGGGCCCAGTCTGGAGGCGGTTGGGTGCAACAATGAGATCCAGTGGCATTAGGCTGGCGATCAGTGAGTGAGACCAAACGCATACTAGAGGGACAGAATCTCGTATTCCACCTTGGTATTCTGCATTCTGACGGTATGAATATTGAATTCTCTAATTTGACTTTTCTGCTTCCCCCCCCCTCCCCACCAGCAGTTATCCATATCCACTCAGATCACAGGCACACACACATACACTCACTCCTACTCCCCCTACAATATCCTGCTCCCTCTCAGCTTCTTCCCCATCTACTCAATACACCCTTGTCCCACACACTCCTCCAAAGAGTCCCTCTCCCCCTCCACTTCCCATTTCTCCCTGTATTTGGTCCCGTACTCCATCTCCCAACCCTGCCCATTCCCATCAGCTTCCATCATATGCTTACCTCCACCTATATCACATCCCAACCTGTTGTTTTCTCCACCCCTCCCTCCCTTGCCTGCCCCATCCACCAACCGCTTCTCCTCGCCAGGATCCACCTATATGCCAGCTCACGTTGCACACCACGCCACCACCACCACTCACTTATTTATGCTGGCCATCTCCCCTCCACTCTTTCAGTCCCGAGAAAGGGTCCTGAAATGTCAACTGTCCATTCCCCCCACAGATGCTGTGTGACCTGAATTTTTTCAGCAGCTTGTTTGTTTTGTATGGTTGTTTGAGGCATACCTGTAGGCAAAGGCATGTTGGATGACACTTCCATCCTCTTCTAAATTGTGCAGTAGTGTCTACCTGAGTGAGCAGACAAAGCTTAATTTCACAACTCAAAGTGGCATCTCTGACCCATGCTGGGAATGGCATTGCCTTGGGCTACTGGCTGGTAAATATACACAGCCTCTTAAGCTGATGAAGTTTCTGACTCTTGGGCTTCAGTATTAAAGTTGTGAACATAAGCATTCCGGACTGCTTTATTTTTTATAGCCTCTGGGTATATTTATGCAAAATCTCCTTGCTTTAATTGGATTCACACGTATAGTCATCGTAAATCATGGTGCAGGAGGAGGCCATTTGTACTGTTATATTATGCCAGATGGAATGATTTGGTTCGAGAGTCAAGAGTGTTTTATCGTCGAATGCCTCGAAACGGAACAATGAAATTCTTGCTTGCAGCCACATAACATATATTTAATGTAGGACTTTGTAAACACCATTACAAGAACAAAGTTGTTGAGTGTATGTATTGATGTATATGTATTAATGTGTGTATATACGCGTTTTAAAAAAAAACAAAACAGTAACAGTGCAAAGACAAAAACAATGCCCCCAAGTCCATGAAGTTCAGAGTTTATAAGCGAGTTCGGTATTCCGACTGCGCATGCCCAGGTCATAGGTCACTCGCTATAAATATTCTCGTAGCTATGGTGCTGCGTTTCGTCGGTGTCGGGCCCGGGTCTCCGGCGCTGCAGGCGTGATTGAGGTGCTGCTGGACTGTCCCCTCCTGGGTGTCCCGTCCCTGTCTGGGGTGGCCCTGGGTGGCTGTCCCGGACTTGCAGCCGGTGCGGGGGGGTGTTGGCTCCAGCTTAGGCGGAGTTGAGCTGAGGTTGCCGCTTCTCCGCGCGGCCCAGTGGTGGTTTGGCGGCGCTTGTGACGCCGGTGACCAGGGTTCGATCCTGGCTGCGGATGAGGTGCGGGCTTGTGTGCGTGCAGCTGCCGTCAATGTCTCTCTGCCGGTCCAGTCTCTTTCTTCCCCCTGTGTCTCCCACTCGCTTCTGCCAGCTCTATCTCGCTCTTACACCCCGCTCTCCCGCTACATGGCACCCCCGATCCTCAGGTTAAATATTTTTTCACATAAATCATGAATAAAGATTAAAATGTTTATACAGTCAGCGCCTTGTTCACTTTTTCTTTATAGTGAATGACCTTTCACAAATCCCATGATTCATTGTGTTTTTGCGGAATACCGAACTCGCTTATTTGGAGGTTGTACCGTTTTAATAGCCCCACTCCCCAGCTTGCTTTGCGGGATATGGTCCTATTGTGCTCATCCGACCAATTTTTCAAAAATGATGAGAGATTTTGCCTTGACCATCTTGTTTCATGTGGTAAATTTTAGGCCTCCCACTCTTCTTTAGATAGAAAGGTTTTCCTCAACCTCCCTCTAATCTTTCCACCGTATTACTGAGGGGCCATTCATTCAAGCCATAGACTGCTCTGTTTAGGGAAGTAGGTTTTGTTCATCAGGTCAAGGCATCTCAGTTTTATCTGATTTTTTAAATTTTTTTTTGATTTTTTAATTGTGAGGCTGTGATGCAGTGAGCAATGTTAAATAATATTGTCTTCTGTGCTTTCGTGTTTCATTAATTTTGAGGTGTCAGAGCCAAATTTCCACTGTGCTACCTTGGCTGAGATGCAGCAAACAAGTACATATCACAGGTCGCACTATTATTATATACCTTGTAATATTTGAACCACCAGGATTGGTGTAAGAGGGGAGCAAGTTGCATAAAATGTTTGAAATTAACGTGGTTAAATATTAGTGTTGATCTACAAACTTCCATTTTTGCTGCTCTGTTATACTCCGAAGCACTCTTAACAGCAGCTTGAATGTGCAATGTAGCCAATGGCTTGCAGTTAGCTCCTGTAATCAGCAGTACAGTAAATGTGCAGTTATTCTGCTTTTGTGGGTATCAGTTGAGGGCTAACTATTCTCCAGGAGAACATCCCTAAAGTGCCATAGGTTTTTATTTGCATTTGACTGCAGCGTCAAGTGGAACTGGGGAATTATATATCTGACAGTACAGCACTTGGTATTCCAAGCGTCACCGTTTAAAAAGTTCTGTTCTCAATAAATGGTGAATACTTTGAAACCAAAGAATGTTGCATTTTATTTTGCAGATATGTGAATGGGCATGCCAAGAAACACTATGAAGATTCCCAGATTCATTCCAACAATGTCAAAAAATCAGAAAAGCATGAAAAGGAGAAGCTGCAGCATGCAGTATGTATGGATTGCAGCAGTTACAGCACCTACTGGTATGTGAAGCTTGGATATTAAATCTTTGAATGCAGGTAGTAATTTGTTCAAGCCACAAGGCTTGGTATGCAGTTTTAATGTACCTTCTGTTGGAATTTAAAGGACTTCTTTGTTTGACCTTCGAGGCTAAATAACATTTGCCTCAGGAAACCCGAGCAGGTACTGGTTTGTGTGTTTTGACTGAAACTGATAGCCTTTTCAACAGACTGAATATCAAAGTAAAAAAGCTGACTATTTCTCTGCACTGGAATGAATAGACTTGGGTCAATTTATCATTTCATGTCCTGAGGATGTTCCAGCTAATAGAATATCAGTAATTTATTTTCTGAGTTGGTCAAAATATAGTTCAGGAAATGAAAATTTTTGAGCTGGGCTGCAGGTTTGATTATTACCGTTCTAAGGTTCTGAAAAGCCCAGAACTAATAGTACAGGTGCACAACCTTTTATCCGAAATTCCAAATAACGAAAAGCTCCGAATAGCGGACATTTTTTCGGTCCTTGAAGAAAGGTCCTTGAAGACGTTCACCGAGGGCGGCCCGCAGAGGTGACAGCGGAACCTCCGGTCGGTCCTCGAAGAAAGGGGAACTAAATCCCCATTCATAAAAGAGAAGGTGAGGGTATATTGCGCGGGAGGGTTAATAATTGACACTGCTGCTGCCTGCCCGCTGAGTTTAAAAAGTTCCCACGGTAGACTCAAGATACACAGTGTATCGTGAGTCTTGCGTGGGAACTTTTTAACTCAGCGGGCAGGCAGCAGCAGATTGTCGCTCCCTTCAGTTTCACCCCACCTACGTCCCTCTGCTTCCCGGCCATGTGTGTGACCCCTTCCCTCCCCTCTCCAGCTCCCCGCCCATTGCACCGGCGCGGGGGCTTTGCACTGTCTTCACGTCGGCGATGCCAGCAGGTCAGTGCCAGTCACCGGAGACGTCAGGAGCAATGGGACACCGACCCCCAGGCCCACTGCAAGCACTGAGATCCCAGAGACCCACAGCCAGCAGCAGCCCAGCCCCATTCCAACTCCAGAGGAACACGCTCCCCGTAGAGACAGAAGTTGATGGTGTGCAAGGTACGTCTTGTTCTTGGGGTTGCGGATGAGGGGGCGCAGCTCGGGCTGTGACGTCTCCGGCCACCCCCTTGTACAGGAGCTGAGTTTGGGAACTGTAACGCCCTTGCAGAAGAGTGGGGTTGTTTGCAGTTGCAGAGGGAGGGGGCCAGGGCGGTACAGTTCCCAGTCTCAGCTCCTGTCCAGGGGGGTGGCTGGAGACGTCAGGCCCAACGGGACACCAGAGACTCACAGCCAGCAACAACTCTAGCCCAGCCCCACTCCAACCAGAGGAACCCGGGTTGCGGATGAGGGGGCGCAGCTCGGGCTGTGGGAAAACTGCCACTTGTCGCTGTAGCGGCCCATCGGGGAGCGGGTTCCTGTTGGTACTGATGTCTCCGGCCACCCCCGTGGACAGGAGCTGAGAGATGTCAGGACCACCAGAAGCCGCTCCCCGATGGGCCACTACGGCGACAAGTGGCAGTTCGCCCACAGCCCGAGCTGCGCGCCCCCCCCTCATTGGGACCCCGACCCCCAGGCCCACTGCAAGCACGGAGATCCCAGATCAGCTACTCCAGCCCTGCCCCGCTCCAACTCCAGAGGAACACGTAGGCGCAGAAGCTGATGGTGTGCAAGGTACGTCTTGTTCTTGGGGTGGCGCAGCTCGGGCTGTGAACGAACTGCCACTTGTCGCCGTAGCGGCCCATCGGGGAGCGGATTCCTCTGGAGTTGGAGGGGCAGGGAGACACAACGGCTTTTGAGAATGGTGGGCAATCACTTCCAAAGTTCTGCCCACACAGTCAGTACACCTCTCCTACACATGTCTCCCGCACTAAGATCATCTCGCAGAGAATGATCCCAGCCTAACCCTCCCTATTCTCTCCTATTCTGCAAGAAAAACTACATTGAAGACTCAAACTCGCGATCGAGTAACTGCCGGGATCGAGGCGCAAACTCGCGACCTTGCGGATATGAGCCGAGCACTCTACCACTGAACCAACCATTAAAATCTACGCTAAAAATCTTCCATTCCGAAAGCCAAAAAATTCCGAATTAAGAAAAGTGTCTGGTCCCAAGGTTTTCAGATTAAAGGTTGTGCACCTGTATTGGTTCTTTTTGAATGAAGGTTGGACAAGATAGAACAACAAATCCTTTATTTTTCATTAAAAATGAGATCTTTGGTTTTAGCAATTAAACAAAAAACACCTCTTAATAATAGCACTCTTGCAACATTGCCTCAGAAACCTTTACCATCTCAGCATATTCATTTTTTGTCCTTGTGTGCATACGGTTCTTTTTAGAACACCTAGAATTTATGCCTTCTGCTGTTTGGGATTCGCATCATGAAATATTCCTCCTTAAACCTCTCTGCTTGTATTTACAACCCAAATTTGGATCAAACATTTAACAAATCCTCTGACGATCTCCTTCAGCTGATCATTGATTGTATACTAGAATTCCAAAGCTCTTATGATTGTCAATGCAAATTGTAAATATAACTTGAATATAGCTAGAATTTTTAATTTTCTAATCTGATTATTTGAAATAAATTGTTTTGAAGGCGTGCAATTTATCCTTAATTTTAAAAAAAAGAATGCAAAAATGTTTGGATTAGCTACAGTGTTCCTCTATATCATTGTAGGGTAGATTTGGTATGACCCGTGCTCAGGAAAAATGCTGCCTAAAAACATTCTTCAGTGGGAGAAAAAAGTTAATGATGATGTGTTGTGATTTATTGCTACAATAATTATATTTGGGAAAAGTTGGTGCTGAAGATGATAATTCTGGAAACAAACCAAAAGGAGGTGACAGCCGTATTATGTTGTGACAGAGCAGTTACAAGGCAATGTTTAATCCATTATCAGTCCTCGGTTCATTCAGCTTGGGTGAAATCCAGAAGTTATGCCTCGCATCTCGCTGAACTGAATTTCAACAATTCCAAGTTGGATCTTGATTTTTGTGTATTTAAGTTGTTCACTTATTTTCAGACTGCTTTAAAATTATGAAATGTTATTATTCTGTTTCTTGGCAAACTTGAGCAAATGTGTTGAATCAAAGTTAATCGTGTCCCTTTTAGACAAAGCATGGGCTAGATGGACAAATAAACACTTGGCCCGTGGCATTTGTACAATGAATGCAGGTTGTAGCAAGAAGGCAAAAGATGAAAAGATTGTAAATTATGTCCTTGGGTAAAGAAGTAGTTGTGTTAATATGGGTTGGATTTTCATTTCATATTTGCTTATGATGCAGGATTGCTGTAATGCCGGCTTGCAGATCATACCCATTAGTCCCATTTTCCCACTTACCTTGGTGTGATGAAATGTGTGGCAATTTCCATCTTCACCTTGTGCATGAGTGGACATGTCCCAGTTGCTAAGTTTCCTTCTACATGCAAAAGCGATGGTATGTTGATTAACTGCTGTAAATTGCCCCAAGTGTAAGTGGGTGATAGAATCTGGGGTTGGTCAGGGGGGAAGAGTGGATGGGAACATGGGAAGAATATGTTGCTGGGAACGTTAAAGATGACTGGAATTGACTAGACGATATGGGCTTGTTATAAGCAAATTTTATTTCCCTTTCAACATATTCTCTCTTGCATTCCTGTTAATTCCCAACTGCCAATTCCCTGCCAGTCATTTAACTAGCAGCAATTTACTGTATCCAATTTACTATATCTTTGGAGATATGGGGGGAAACCATATAACCTGGTGGAAAGTCACAGCGAGAACATGCAAACTCCATACAGCAGCCAAAGTCAGGATCAAACCTGCACCACTGAAGGTATGAGGCAACAGCATTACCAGCTATAACACTGAGCAGCCCATTATAATAGAATCCAACCCCTCGGGTCCTGGCCTGAATAATGCAGCACATCTGAAGGCTTGAAGGGCAGCAACTGTTCACTCCAGAACTTGCATTGTTCCCAGACATCAGAGCTACCTTGGGAATAGTCAGAAAGCAGTTTGTACTTTGCCTGCAATTTAATTGAAATAGAAGACAAAGTCAGTTATGAATGCCATTTCTTGTTATAAAGCCATGTGTATGAAACAAAGATTAAGGCTGCTTTAAGCAGGTTATCTTTCCACAGGACTTTCTATTCCGGAGATTGCAATGAGAGGGTCACTCTACTTCAAATGACTTTATACTTTGCCTTGGGGAGCAGAGTTCACATTCTCATTGTTTCTTTAATTTCTCCTCCCTTTTTCACTTGTCCTAGTAATAAAGTAGTCTTGGCTAGGGATGATAGATGATCATACAATCATTATATTGTAATCTTCTGTTACTTGTACTGCAATGATGTGATTTGAGTGTGCTATTGAAGCTATTTTTATGCAGCTTTGCTTCACTGCTGCTGTATCTGCTACATAAATTATGTCTAGTATTGTGTGCGCACACACACAAAAAATTCCAAAGGGTTTTATCAATTCTGTGAACACCATAGATTAAAGATGTTCTCTTTTTAAGGAATGTAGCTTTTATTTTCTTGGACTAATTTAAATTGATTGAAATCATATTTCTGCTTCTGCTTTAGTTCATCAAAAATACATTCACTTGTGGCTCCTTTCTTCCTCTGTTAAGAGGTGGAGCATGCAAACAGACCCTTCAGCTCACTGATTCCACGCTGACATCAACCACTAATGGCGGCACAGCTGCTGCCTCACAGCACCAGAGATCCGTGGTCTATTTTGTCCTCTGGTGCCGTTTGTGTGGAGTTTGCACATTCTCCCCGTGACTGGGTTTCTTCTAAGAGCTCTGGTTTCCTCCCATATACCAGAGATGTTCGAGTTTGCAGGTTAATTGGCCTTGGTAAATTTTCCCAATGTGTAGAGAGTGGATGAGAATATGGGAATAACAAACGACTAGTGTGAATGGGTGATCGATGATTGGTGTAGACTCAGCGGGCTAAGTGGTTTGTTTCCATGGTGAAATTCTAATCTAAACTAATCAAATCCAATTTTATTCTCTCGATATTGCCTCTCCCTACACAGAGCAACTTACAGAGACCCCCCCCCCACACTTTTCTTTAGGATGTGGGGGGCAACTGGAGCTCCTGGAGGAAAGCCCATGTACCTGTAGGGGGAATGTACAATCTCCTGTCTGGATTGAACCTGGGTTTCTAGTCCTGTGAGGCAGCAGCTTTACCAGCTACACCTCTGCTGCCCCATCTTGATTGATGTTCTTGAACAATGCCCTGAGCATACTCCATGAAACATAGAAGGGTCTGAACAAATATGCCTGGGATCCCAGAATTAATAAGCCTATTAGAAAATCCTTTCTTGACTTTTCATAATGAACCATTGACCAACAATGAAAGGATTGCTTTTAAGGTAATTTTGAGTAGATCAGCTTTTCTTCCAAAAGCTGAAAGAATAGAGGTGATCCTATTTATATATTTAAAAAAAATAAAAACTCTCCCATTTAAAGCTCCTTGATGGATGAAAATTTCAAGATTTTATGTTTGCCACTTTATAACTAGGAGTTATGCATTCTTTGGGGTAAGATGGAAGATTGTGAATCTTTGCAATTCTTCTGTAGGGAAGCATTCAAGGGTGTTATTTTTTTTAGAAACACCAAGGGAAATGAGGGATGCAAGGATAATCCAGAAAGGTGTTGAGGCTGCGGAACTGCAGCGGAACTGTTATGCTTGAAGGTGTTTATGATCAACTGATCCAGTCATTTATTTAAATTGTTGCTGTACCCTTAAAAATTGATCACATTCAAAAATATTCAGAAATTGCAAATTCATGTGCTTTGGTATATTAGATGGAGTGTATTTTACTGTGTAAAATGTGGAGTATGGCACGTGGAACATTGAAGTGAAATGTGGTACTTTTATGTAGATGTATTAGGAGCAGCAATATTTTCATAAATGTATTCCGCATTTATATAAATCACTGGGAATGGGAGCTATTACTTCTGACAATAGGCAGAATTCAGTCCGTGTCTGATGAATATTCTGAAGATAGACACAAAATGCTGGAGTACCTCACCAGATCAGGCAACATTTCTGGATAGAAGGAATGACCCATTCCTTCTATCCAAAGTTGCCGCCTGTCCCGCTGAGCTATTACAGCATTTTGTGTCTATCTTCAGTGTAAACCAGCACCTGCAGTTCCTTCCTACACTGATGAATATTCTAGTGGCCAGTGGTGTCATTATTCATTGAAGAAGATGGTTTATTGATTTTTTTGTGGAATGACCAAACTTAAAACCGACCTACCGGATGATCAAAAGAAATCAACTTAAATGTTGAAGAATTTGGTTAATTAAAAAAATGATCAGTTCCCGAATTTATAATTGTACTAATTTGCTCCTGTCATTGTGCATTTAGAAATCTGATTTCTCCTAAATAGTGCCTGTTATATTGTTTTGAAAATATGTAGTAGAATGTTTGGAAAACCTTGGTCATATATTACTGCTTATTATTTTCTTGAGGCCATAGATTTTCTGGTGCATCCTCATTGTCACCAGACTTGGGAAGAGCTTCTTCCCTCTGTGTTATTAAGCTTCTGAACAGTCCTTCCATAAGCTGTGATACTGACAATTCACCCCTACCCCATTGAGGAGATTGAACCCTGTCCATGGAACAATGCTGAGAACTATATTCTGTACTCTATCTTCCCCTTTGCTCTACCTCATGTACTTGAGTTTGATGTGATTGTATTTATGTATAATATTATCTGATAAGAATGCAAAACAAAGCTTTTCACTTTACCTCAGTTACACGTGACAATAAAATAAACCTAAACCATGTATGTAAAAAATAAATAAATAAATATATGTATATGTATGTATGTATATGGAGAGAGAGATAAATCTTGCACATCAAACCAGTTCTTTTGCAGTATCTGCTAAATAGCTTTTAAAGACTAAGAATTTACATCTATGTATTGGTGCACATAAGTTGATGTGAAGATAATTCTAGGACTAACATATCAGAAGTTGTACATTTCTTGGTTGATGCTTTAGATTTTTTTTTAGAACACTTTGTCTCTTTGCTAATCTGAAATGACTGAATTGTTTATAGTCTTTATAGCTTGTGTATTTGGCTACAATTCTAACTTGTATGGAGCAGTTTTGTGGCTATTCCAGCTGATTAGCCCAATGAAGTTCGGGGTTTGAATAAATGTCGGACTGATATGACTTTTGGATTGTAGGCCCCATTGTAAAAAAAAAAAAAATGCATCGAATGTGCATAACATCAAAGATTTGAGTTATGTTAATGTCAGGCCACTTTGAACGCTCCGTAACTGAACATTTTGTTATGAATCTATGCAAATGCATCACTTCCCGTAATCTGGAACGTTTAGTTTATAGATACAACGTGGAAACGGGTCCTTCGGCTCCCGAGTCCGCACAGACCAGCCGTACCTGAACATTAACACTAATGCTCACACAGACACACACTCACACAGACATACTACAGAGTCTGGATTGAATCCGGCTTTCTGGCGCTGTAACGCAGCAACTCTACCGCTGTGCCGCCCTACTATTGAAGTAAACTATTTTTATACTGGAGGTCAATTTTGTTTCAGAAACCACACATGTTGATAGCATGTTGGAAATGTTTAGTGTAAAAACTAATGTAAATCAATTGACTGACGTCTAAAGACAATTGTGTCTGGTTACTTTGGAACTTCCAAGACAATCTGAGCCTGCCTATTTCCAGTGTAAATAATTATTTCATTTGAATACTTCGATGCAAATTGTTCTTGTAAACTATGCTGCTCTTTTGTGGTCCCGCTGGTGGATGTATTTTTGATAGGAAAGGTCGATCTATAACTGAAAAAAAAGATGCATGGCTTTAAGCTAGCCGAGTTGCTGCCTCACTGTGCTAGAAACCACTAACCATGGGTGCCTAATGTGTGGACATTACCTGTGATTGTGAGTTTCCTCTGGGTGCTCCAGTTTCCGGTCCAGTCATGTAAGTTGGTAGGATAATTGGATTTGTTAAATTGCCTCTAGTTTGGGTGGGTTTTAGAATCTGGCTGAAGTTGTTGAGAGTAGGGAGAATAAAAAAAGTGTTAATGTAGGATTAGTGTACATCAATAATTGATGGTCAGTATAGAATCAACAAGCTGAAATGCATATTTCCTTGCTACATAATAAACCAATATGTATTAAAATGCAAAGTGCTAAAGTAACATAATGCATCAGGCAGCACTTGTGGAGGGAATGGACAGACTACTTTCTGGATCGGGACCCTTCTTCGGACTCCTAAAATGTATAGAGATCAATCTTTATTGCACTGGAGCACAGAAGTTGTTGTGTAGATTTGCTGTTGAGGGCAAAATGCCGCCTATCCATTCCCTCCACAGATGCTGCCTGACCCATTTGTTTACTGCAGCTCAAGATTCCATCATCTGCAGGTCCTGTGCCTCGTATGGATTCCTTGAAATGCAAATGCATATCTAACATTAATATATTACATATATTTTTAAATATTATTATAGAATGTTCCTAATATGCATTTTGTTGCTTCTAGTTATAGGTGCGATGATTTTGTGGTAAACGACACGAAGATGGGTCTGGTGCAGAGAGTCCGAGAGCATCTGCAGAACTTGGAGAAGTATGTGCGAATAAATTAATGGTTCTTCTGTAATCCCTATAATATTAAGGTTTGTTTCCTGGACTATCTCATCTGTCTCTTAGTCAGTTCCGAAAGATTTTTGTGTGACCATCTATGATCAAAAGAGCGATAATAAATCATGAATGTTTAAGCCTTGTATCCGAAAGAAAATGTCCACATAATGGGATGATTTAGCAGCATATATTTGCATCACTGAATGAAAGGATCTAACTTCACAACATCTAAACAAAGTAGCAGGGCATCCTTCTTACAAGTGTATTTACGCACTCTGAGTTGAATGTTTCAGCTGGGGTATGGCAAGTAACTTTAAAAGAATAAATTAGCAAAATAGTTCAAGGACAGGTTTTTACATTAGTTTGTAATATTATTTGCTCCATGTCAAACTAATTCTCCTTTTGCATGATTTTGTTAAAAAAAAACAGCTAACACTAAACTTTAATGTAAAAGAGCATTATTAGGATATTCATTAAATTGGTATGTTTGTTGTCTTGGAACGGGAACCATTTTGTTTGTAGTGATTTGGAATTGCGGCCTGCGGTTCCTCCTATCCCAGATCTTGAAAGAAAGCAGTTTGAAAGGCAAGCAAATTTAAGTATGGGAGTTAGGAGGTCTTACTGCAGCCTTACAGGGCCTTGACGTAGCTTTATCTGGTGTGTATTTACAGTTTTGACCTCCTTGTCCTTGGATTTTCTTGACTTGGAGGAACACACAAGGCAAGATGATGGCAGAAATGACAAGAGATATTCGATTAGCTAGGCCTATAATCAGTGGAATGTATATGAATGAGGCGATCTTATTAAAAACATAAAGTTCCAGTGAGACTGGACAAACTAAATACAGGGAGGCGGGAAAATCCAGAACGAAGGATCACGACCTTAGGATGAGGTGGATTTTAGAACTAGTATGAAGAGAAATCTCTGCACCCATAGAATGGTGCGCCTGTGGAATTCTCCATAATGGAAGGTAGTGGCTCCTACTAAACATTTATAAAACCAAAAGACAGAGGTGCAGAATTAGGCCATTCGACCCACGGAGTCTGTTTCACCATGTGCTGATGGCTGATCTATTTTGCCTTCTCAACCAGACTCTCCTGCCTTCTCCCAGTAGCCTTTGATGACCTTACCAATCAAGAACCAATCAATCTCCGTTTTAAAAGTAACCAATGACTTGGCCTCCACTGGCTTCTGTGGCAATAAATTCAACCAATTCATCGTTCTCTGGCTAAAGAAATTCCTCTTCGTTCTAAAGGTACATCCTTTTATTCTGAGGCTGTGCCCTGTGGTCCTAGACTCTAAAATCTGCTCCGCATCCACTCAATTTAATCCAGCCTATTCCAAGATCACTACACATGTTCATGAAGGAGGTGAATAGCTAGATGAATGCTATAGAAGTAAAAGGATACAGGGAAAGAAAGTGAGTGATCAGCCATACAAACGTGTTGAATGGTGGAACAGGCCTGAAGGGACAATTGGCCTCTGCTGTGTTGTCTATTAATCTATCATTTAAATAATTAAAAATAATAAGTGATATCTTTCCCATATCAATACTGTTGATAACATTTTTTAATGATCCTATGTTACTAGAAGTGCCACTGTGTTTTATTTATTTTGTGATTGAGGTATCTTATCAAGTTAAGAATCACATTAGAAGGAGTTTGCTCATCTTGGAGGACGTGTGTGTCCATAGATAAGGAAAACCAGGATACATTGTTGACCCTGATAACTGGTTTCATTTGATTTTGTGAATGTGTGTTTCCTCTTAGTTTCTGAGATTTGCTTACAGTTTAAAAAAAAGAATTTAGCACCTTTGAATTTACCATGCTTTGCTGATCATTGTTTAATTTTCAACTTGTCAACTAATTTTCATTTTTGGTGTTATAGTTTGCCAGTTAAAAAAACCCCACTGTCCTTAAGGTGAACTGCGCTTTAGTTCCTTATCTCTATACGTGCAAGCAAGTTGAAATAGATAATATTTACAGCCGAGTTCAGCATTAGTTAACGACATTTTTAGTGGACTCATTTCTGAAACTGAATGATATACTGATACCAGGCCAGAAAACCTTGTGGATCAACGGGTAGTTGTGTATTTGCATTGATATTTAGTGTGAAACCGTTGCAGTCTATTAAGTCGCATTGAGTGCAGGTATTTTTTAGAAAAAGATTAAGGATCATAATTAAATTTATATTCACTGCTGTCATTTAATCATTCTCCTGGTGCAGGAACGTGTAGCCACGATGAACTGTGGCTGAGTAATACTAATTAGACATTGTGCCTGGTATGACATCTCGTGCATTCCCTGCCTACAAAGTGGATTGTTATTGTGCGTGAATTGAGCTCGTGCTTCCAGCTCAGTGGCTTGTATTTGTTAGAAATCCTCGTGTAATAGTCCCAGTATTTGACCTTGAGTCATTGTTTGCTGGGATGAAAAGGAATATTTTAAAATAATTTTATTGGCTTTGTTGCAAAATATTATCGATTAATACCGATATACCTAGCAATTGAAATAAAGCCTGGGATTCTCCTTTTCCTGAAACAGAGCCTGGAGTAGAAGAAGCTTTTTTTTTTTTGTATTTCTCTCAAGTACAGGCTGCCCTGGATAAAGAATAGGTTCAATTTTTAAGACTCTTTTGTCCATAAGTCTGATCTACATAAACACTATTGTAAACCACACCTCCACAGTATTGTAATAAATGGCATCAAACGCATATAAGACTGATAAGAAAGAACAATCACTGAATGTGAGAGATGGGGAAACTAGTTCTGTCATTAGTAGGAATTAACTAATGTATGTACATTAGACTTAAGAATGTAATAATATTATGGGAGCTTGTTCGTTGTTGGGGTGTCTATATGTTGGACATTTGTAGTTGTGAATTTGGAATTCTCTGCCACAGAAGGCAGTAGAGGCCAATTCACTGGATGAATTTAAAAGAGTATTAGATAGAGCTCTCGGGGCTAGCGGAATCAAGGGATATGGGGAGAAGGGTTACTGATTGTGGATGATCACCCATGATCACAATGATGGCGCCTGCCTGCGGCGACTTTTGCGGAGCTCCGGAAAAGAAAAGGCTCAACTACAACTTCCAACAACTTACCTGGATCAGAAAAACTGCAGAAATCGGTGCCGTTTCGGCCAAGCTGCCTGAGCACCTCAAGGCTCTTGCAATTTCGCGATCTCCTGCAGCTGCGGGAACCCCGGACTTTAAATTTTCCTACGCTGGCTGTGGAACTCCCGACCCGACTGTGGATCACAGGTACTGTACCTTGAAACCCCGGGATGACCCCCAGAGCCGAAGGGCTGGATCTTCCAGGAACAATGGAGCTGGAGCTGCCGACTCTGAGGGAACCCCTGTTCGTTACGGAGCTGGAGCTGCCGTCTGTGAGGGAATCCCCGTTCCAGCGCAGGTTCGCAGAAACAGCAGGTACAGCAAGTACAGTACCTGGAAACAAAGGGGAAGCCTCCATTGTGTCCGGAAACGTGGCCGTCGGGCAGGACTTCAGGTCAGAATGAAGCGCAGGGGCCTTTGGCCCCCTCTCCCCACTATCCTACTGGCCAATGTACTGTCCCTTGAAAACAAAGTGGAGGACTTAAGGGCAAGACTGCTTTATCAAAGGGAGCTGAGGGAATGCTCTGTGTTCTGTTACACAGAGACATGGCTCACCCCCAGCTCCCCAGACTCAGCGGTCCAGCCTGAAGGGTTCTCCATCCACCGTATGGACTGTACCCTGGCATCTGGGAAAGGGAGAGGAGGGGGCGTCTGCCTCATGGTCAACTCTGCGTGGTGTTCAGATGTGGCAGTCCTGTCCAACTCCTGCTCTCCACACCTCAAACATCTGCCGGTGAAGTGCCTTGGATGAACTTTGAGATCCGCACTCTCCTGAAGACCAGACACAGGGCATTCACCTCTAATGATACAGTGGCCTACATGAAACCAGATACGACCTTGGTAAGGCCATTAAAAAGGCCAAAAGGGGCTTCTGCTCCAAACTGGAGGACGAGACAGATGTTCGGCAGCTGTGGCAGGGCCTGAATGCAATCACCTCCTACAAGGCAAAACCAGGAGGCAGCTCGAATGTCGGTGTAACATCACTCCCTGACGAGCTCAATGCGTATTACGCTTTGACAGGGAGAATACTGATGTGCCTTCCCGATCCCCCATTCGCTGTGATGGCATTTCAGTCTCAGTCACAGAGGTCGATGTCAGGAAATCCTTCAGAGGGGGCAACCCCCGAAAAGCGCCTGGACCTGATGGTATACCCAGTCGTGTTTTAAAAACCTGTGCAGACCAACTGGCGGGAGTTTTTACGGACATTTTCAACCTCTCACTTCTGAGGTCTGAGGTCCCCACCTGCTTTAAAAGGGCATCAATTATACCGGTGCCCAAGAAGAGTAAGGTGACGTGCCTCAATGACTATCGACCAGTGGCACTAACGCCGGTGGTGATGAAGTGCTTTGAGAGGTTGATCATGGAGCAAATCAACTCCTACCTCGACAAATACCTGGACCCACTGCAGTTCGCTTACCGCCACAACAGATCAATGGTGGATGCGATCTCGCTGGCCCTCCACTCCGCACTGGACAACAAAAACTCATATGTCAGGCTGTTATTCCTTGATTACAGCTCGGCATTTAACACAATCATCCCCTCCAAACAGGTTACCAAACTCGCAGAACTGGGTCTCTGTGCATCCCTCTGCAACTGGATCCTCGACTTCCTCATCCACAGACCACAGTCTGTTCGTATTGGTGGAAATGTGTCAGCCTCGATAACAATCAGCACGGGAGCACCTCACGGCTGCGTGCTCATCCCCCTGCTGTACTCACTCTATACACATGACTGCGTTGCCGTTCACAGTGCGAACTCCATCATCAAGTTTGCTGACGACACCACTATTGTGGGGCTTATCACTGATGGGGATGAGTCAGAATACAGAAGAGAGATCGAGCAACTGTCCATATGGTGCCAGCGCAATAACCTGGCCCTCAACACCAGCAAAACCAAGGAACTGATTGTGGACTTTGAAAGGAGTAGGAGGGGGACCCACAGCCCCATTTATATCAACGGGTCGATGGTTGAAAGGGTCAAGATCGTCAAATTCCTGGGCGTGCACATCTCTGAAGATCTTTCCTGGTCCGAGAACACTAACGCAATTATCAAAAAAGCTCATTAGCGCCTCTACTTCCTGAGAAGATTACGGAGAGTCGGATTGTCAACGAAGACTCTCTCTAACTTCTACAGGTGCACAGTCGAGAGCATACTGACCGGTTGCATCGTGGCTTGGTTCGGCAATTTGAGCGCCCTGGAGAGGAAAAGACTACAAAAAGTAGTAAACACTGCCCAGTCCATCATCGGCTCTGACCTTCCTTCCATCGAGGGGATTTATCGCAGTCGCTGCCTCAAAAAGGCTGGCAGGATCATCAAAGATCCACACCATCCTGGCCACACACTCATCTCCCTGCTACCTTCAGGTAGAAGGTACAGGAGCCTGAAGACTGCAACAACCAGGTTCAGGAATAGCTACTTCCCCACAGCCATCAGATTATTAAACCTGGCTCGGACAAAACTCTGATTATTAATAACCACTTTCTGTGATTTGCACTTTACCAGTTTATTTATTCATGTGTGTATATATTAATATCATGGTATATGGACACATTTATCTGTTTTGTAGTAAATGCCTACTATTTTCTGTGTGCTTGAGCAAAGCAAGAATGTCATTGTCCTATACAGGGACACATGACAATAAACTCACTTGAACTTGAACACTTGGCGATGCAGGCTCGAAGGGCCAAATGGCCTCCTCCTGCACCCATTTTCTATGTTTCTATTTTTACAAACCTCCATATCTTTGGAATGTGGGTGGAAACTGGAGCACCCGGAGAAAGCCCACGCCTTCACAGGGAATACAGCACCCGTAATCAGGATCAAACCCGGATAGATTTATAATAATAGATTTATGCTGTAAAGTAGGCTGGTCGAATAATTGTATTGTGTTTTACCAATAACCACTGCAGCCAAGATTTATGCAGCATCTGCAGTTCCTTGTGCCGATAGTGTATTGTTGGTGGATGTGTAGCGTAATGTGTGAAGTGCAGTCAAGTCTGCTGCTTTGTTCTGGCCTAGAGTTGTGTTAATGAAGACTGCACAATAATTCTCTTGACATGCCTTCGTAGATGGTGGAAAGGCTTTGGAGAGTTTGGGCGAGTCATTTGTTGAAGATTTCCAAATTGCCCTTTGTTCTAGACGCTTTTGTATGTGACTGAGTCAATTAAGTTTCTGCTGGGCGGAGACCTCCAGGAAGGTGGTGTAGGATGTGGCGGTGTTAATGTTTTTGAAAGTTATAGGTAGTTGACAAGAATCTTGGTGATAATATTTGCCTGTCAAAATGGTTTGATGCAAATGTGCCTTCACTGAATAATGTGTGTGATTGTAATATTGGGTGTGAGCTGCTTTGTTATCTTTGCTGTTGTGAATGGAGTTGAACGATGTCTTGTCACCAGCAGTGTCCCTGTTTATAAAATGATGATAGATTATTGATGAAGCAGTTGAAGATGGCTGTCTCTCAGTTATGGTCCTGAAAGCTGTTAACAGCAATGTTCAGGGTCTGAGATAAACGATCTCAACTGTTTTCTTAATCAGGAATGGTTCAGCCAGAGTAGATTTTTCAGTTGCGCAGGAAGGAACTGCAGGTGCTGGTTTAAACCGAAGATATGCACAAAAAACTCGAGTAACTCAACGGGTCAGACAGCATCTCTGCAGAAAAGGAATAGGTGATGTTTCGGTCAAGACCCTTCTTCAGACTGAGAGTCAGGTGAAAGGGAAATGTGTCTCCCTTTCCCCTGACTCGCAGTCTGAAGAAGAGTCTCTAACCAAAACGTCACCGATTATATTTTTCTCCAGAGATGCTGTCTGACCCGCTGTGTTACTCCAGCTTTTTTTTTTGGCTATCATAGATTTTTCAGGTGATTTCCTTTGACTTGATACTTGGATCATAGGATTCTTGGTTGCTTGACTTGGTGTTCTTGTCTTATCTCGAGAAATCGGCTTCTTTATCCACGTGTAGACCAAGACCTATAGACTCCCTTGAGCTGAGTGGTCCTGGCAAAGTCCAAACCGAGCATCAATGAAAAGTCCAAACCGAGCATCAATGGTAAAAGGGGAGATGCAACGAGACCTGGGTGTCGTGGTACACCAGTCATTGAAAGTAGGCATGCAGGTGCAGCAGGCAGTGAAGAAAGCGAATGGTATGTTAGCATTCATAGCAAAAGGATTTGAGTATAGGAGCAGGGAGGTTCTACTGCAGTTGCACAGGGTATTGTTGAGACCACACCTGGAGTATTGTGTATAATTTTGGTCTCCAAATCTGAGGAAATACATTCTTGCCATAGAGGGAGTACAGAGAAGGTTCACCAGACTGATTCCTGGGATGTCAGGACTTTCATATGAAGAAAGACTGGATAGACTTGGCTTGTATTCGCTAGAATTTAGAAGATTGAGATATCTTATAGAAACTTACAAAATTCTTAAGGGGTTGGACAGGCTAGATGCAGGAAGATTGTTCCCAATGTTGGGGAAGTCCAGGACACAAGGGGTCACAGTTTAAGGATAAAGGGGAAATCCTTTAGGACCGAAATGAGAAAAACATTTTTCACACAGAGTTGTAAATCTCTGGAACTCTCTGCCACAGAACGTAGTTGAGGCCAGTTCATTGGCTATATTTAAGAGAGAGTTAGATGTGGCCCTTGTGGCCTAAAGGATCAGGGGGTATGGAAGGTAGGTACAGGATACTGAGTTGGATGATCAGCCATGATCATATTGAATGGCGATGCAGGCTCCTGCACCTATTTTCTATGTTTCTATGAATCGGTTTAAAGAGTCCCAACCTGAAAAGTCAACTATCAGTGTTCTCCAAAGATGCTGCCTGATGAACTGTTGCACCATCACTTTGTCTTCTTTTGAAAGGGAATTAGATAGGTATTGGAAGGAAAGGCAAAAGATTAGGACTCCTGTTTGCTGCTAACGTACGACTGTTTTTAAAGTTGATATGGACACTCTAGTGTCATAATAATTCTGATGTTGTGATTTATTGAATCTCAACTCTAAGCTGCATATTAGTTGAACAGAAAACCACAACTTGGGATACTATCTTTTTTTTACTCTCTGGACATATTGTCTTTGCTGCTCTGCTCTGTATTTCACAACTCGTGTATCCTTCTGTCTATGTTTTCACTCTGTGAAACTGCTCCCATTCACTCATTGATGAGGTAACCTTGTTTATTGCATGTCCCCTTGGCCAGTTTAATTTACCCTATCAAAGCCACCCCTTGCCCCCCACCCCTGCACCCTGCTAGTCACGTTTTTTGTATTTCTCCTTCCCAGTTCTGACAAAGGGTCTTCAACCTGAATCATTAACCACATTTCTCTCCCAACGTCACCTTCACATTCAGCCTGACTTGAGTATTTCCTGCAGTTTTTTTTTGATTTTAGATTTCCAGCGTCTGTTTTTCATTTTCATTCTATACAGAGCTACTTGTTTCAGGCTTGAGAATTAACCAAATGCCTTTAATGATCTTTACCGTGTGCCTGCAGTGTCATTTGTCTCTTCAGGTTGGTGGCCTTTATTATCTGTGTGAAAGCAAGATCAATGGTTGAACAGCTTCCAGCCAAGCAGCTCAGAATGAATTTGTGTTCTTTGTGTTAGACAAAAAATCCAAGCACTGACCAAAATACATTTACCTGAAGCATATGTCGTGGCTGTGTTAGAATTATACTAACTGGGCACTGACAATTACAGCATAAATATAGCAAATACTTTAATCTTCCCAGCCGAGTGATGGAGCCCTTCCCCTTTTTATCATCTCACCTTCAAGTAATTGAAATAATAAAAACAAAATGCTGGAAATACTCAATGGTTCTTTCAAAGTAATTCATCAGAGATAATAACTGCTTTATAACTGTTGCTCAGAATGCTGCTGAAACTGACAATTTCCAGCATTTTATTTTAAATTTTAGATTTTTAACATCTGCAGAAATGTGTGAAAATTCTTCAACAAAAAGTTGGGGCTGATTCCCGTTGATTCACAATAGAAAGTTGATAATATTTTGATGAGCTTGTATCTGATCATAGCACCCATAAACATTTCATGTCTCCTGCTGCTATTGTAGCAAGGTGTGAATTTGGATTCTGTGGATCCTATTTTGCTGGTTACAATTGACTCCAAATGGTGGCTGCTTTGGGATTGTGGTGAATATATTACAGTTGGGCTAATATTTGCATCTTTGTAAGGTGCACATTTGTAACCCATTTGACTTGATAGTTTGCATTTAATATGTCGCTTAAACATATTTACTATAGAGCAGTGGAACTCCAGATATTAATTTGTAAAACATTTTGAGTTTAAGGTAGGGTAGACCATAGTTCATTCAGTTTTGTCAATCATTTGGTGCTAATGAATTGGATAATTGCTATGTGCCTCACCCTGTTAGTCATTTGCTGCTTCATATCCTATGGCTTCCCTACTCAACAGCAAGTATTTTGACTTGAGGGGACATTTCAGATTTGCACTGTCCCTTTGTTTACAGAATTATTTCCTGACATTACCCGGCAATGTCACATTACCCGCTCTCTTTTCTGGTCACGTCACAGGGGGAAGTGGCTGCTCTAAAGCATGATGAGTTTTATTAGTTGCACTCCCTTTTATTGCTTTGTTGTCAAGCTCTTCCACGTAGTGTGTTTTTTTGTTTTTTGTTTGAATAATCCATTTGAAACTAGCAGAACAAGTCTGTCGATGCTTTACATGTGTTAGGATGATTTGGCCTGGCTCAGTCACTCTCAACTTTGTGCCAATCCAATTATCATGTACAATATGAAACGTTTTTTGTCCGGATACATTTCCAGCCAGTTCCTCACATTCATCATCCCTTGTCGGCTAGTCCTACTTAAAATGAGTGTTGTGTTTCATATTAGGAAATCAAATGGGAATCGCATGTTAAATTGTTTTGCACGTAATATATCAGAATTCTTTAACAAAGAAAATTGACCCAAATTACCTTTGGCAGTTTTTTGCTATCTTTGGCTTTATATTGCTTTCTGCTTACATTAATAGAGTTTAATTTTCTTGAAGAGGTGGCAAAATGTATTGATGTAGTCAGTGCAACTGATACATTTTACATGGATTTGGGCAAAACTTGACAGATCTGATATGGGGTCTGGTCCAAAAGGTTTTTAAAGAGTTGGAATATGGAAGAAAAATTATATTTTCCAGCACTTGGCCTGTACCCTTCTATGGTTTGATAATTTAGCTGCTCATCTGGATAGTCAAATATCGTGAGAATCTCAACTTTTATCATCTCAAGCAGTTAGTTACATATTCCAAAAACCCTCTGGGTGAAAAAAATCTTCCTCATTCCTTTAACCTCCTACGTTTCTGCCATGGGGACAAGTTTCTTGCTAGTCACACTTATCTATTTCCCAAATAATTTTGTTTACTCAACCTCTGTACCCCTCCTATAGCTGCCCTTCCTTGCTCAGCAGTGTGGAATCCAAGAAAAAGAAGCCCTGTGTATTCAGTCTGTCCTCTTAATTCAAATGCTCCATCCCAATCAACAGTTAGATTTTTTTTTTGGTGGAAAATATAGTTAAAATGTAAATTGCATATTTTCCAAGATGGAAAGGAGTTACAAATGGGACTTTCCTAGTATTGAGTAAACATTTTGCAATATAACGTCTGCTAGAGTGGATGCAAGATTTTTAAATCTATAATTTTTCTGAGAATTATCCTTTGAAATGTAGAGAATCCCCAATATTTGTACATATGAGGTCAAATATGTTTTTGTCACTGGAGGATGGAAGCTGATAACTGTTGCCTTAATATGTTCGTATTTTAGTTTGATGCATTACAATCTCATTAGAACAACATAGAACCAAATATGCCCTAATTCACATTTTGCTGATGATGATTTCTGACAAAATTGAATAATTTAATTTGTGTTTTAGTAATGCTTCAATTTTACCCATGCATTTTTTTTTTACCAGAAATCGGTAACTCCCCAACACTTAACGCCCATCCTGTTGAGATTGTGCCACTGAATCTGAAGTTTCAATCACCCATCACCTAACTATACATAATTTCATATACATTTGGCTGTTAAAAAAAGTTTTCTACCTCATTTTGTGCATCTCTGATTCCCAACGATCCCTTCAATCTTTGTACATGCCTCTCCAAATGACCAGTGTCCATCCATGTGCTTTACCTGGCTTTGATGACCCTGTCTCACTCTTCCTGTAATAAAAACTACAAATGCTGGAAATGCTCAGCAAGTTGGCAGCATCTATGTATCTGTAACACTGCTGGAGCACCGCCTGGCTCATGATAGTGGTCGTGTGACATAACTTTCTGTTTGCAGTGCCTTAAACCAAAAACAAGTGTGTGTAATGGTCTATTCGGTTGTTGAATTTGGTTTTACAGTAACTCTTTCTCGAAAAGCATTATATTCCAAATTGATTCTGAAGCTTGAAGATGACAATAAATCCATGCTGAGCATAATTCCAAATGACCAGTGACACCACAAAAACGAAGGAGATAGTTGTGGATTTCAGGAGGGGGAGGAGGAGGACTCAACCAACACCAATCACCATCAGGGGCACTGAGGTGGAGGTGGTCGCCAACCACAGGTACCTTGGTGTGCAGCTTGACAGTGAGCTGGACTGGAAGAGTCATATGGAGGCGGTGTGACAAAGTCGACTGTATTTGTTAAGGAGGCTAAGGTAATTTAATATCTGCCAACCCCTACTGTGCAGTGTCTACCATTCAGTGGTGGCCAGTGCTCTGTTTTTTGCTGTGGCCTGTTGGGGAGACAAGGCGCCCGCCCTATAGCGGACAAAACTCAGACTGGACAAGCTTTTATCAGTTTCTTAAGGCCCTTCTCAGTGGTTGGGGCTTGAGCAACTAACGGTCCAGCAGGTGGCAGAGGCCAGAACTCTGAACAAACTAGGTTCAATAATGACCAACCCCACTCACCCACTCCACGCCCTGAAGGTGATCAAGTGCAGCATCTTCAGTCAGAGACTGATTGCACCAATGTGCAAAACGGAGAGATATAGGAAGTCTTGTATACCTGCTGCTATAAGGTTTTATAATGCACAAAAATAATTTTGGATTTTTTTTAGTATTCATTCATTGTATTTTAACATTAAGTATTGAAGCTATCTGTGGAAATGTGTGGTGTTATGTCTGTCTTGAAGCTGTTGTGGCACTGTATTTCCTGTAAAGGATTATTAAATTCAATTCAATTCCTACTCTCACTTGCCTTGAAAGCTGAATGTTAAGAACTTGTATCAAAATGATAAACCACACCACTATTGCTCCCTGTTTTTATCAATATTTCCTTCTTAGGTTTTTTTTTCTTTAAATATATTAAATGGGCACCTATTCCCTTTAGAAACCCCACCCTAACCCTATTCATTAAAACAAAATGCATACAAATTCCCACGGGTATTTAATTACAGCATTCCATCTTGCCATCCTTTGTGTGTTTTGGCTACTTGCCTTTGCACCTCGCACTTGTCTACTTGGACTTTGGATGTTTAAATCCTTTTATGTTAATGTCCCTTTCAATCCATTCGTTGCCTATCAGTCTGACTTCTCAACCCCTCTGCCTAAAATATAGTTATGAAAAGGTATCAGATTTTCTGATCTTAAGTCACAGTGGGTGACAAATTTGTTTCCCCTCTTTCCCTAATACCCACCCAGTCAAGACTCCTCGCAATCTTGTTTTAACCTAGTTTCTTAACTCCCTTCTAAACACCAGTGGATACAAAACTTGCCTGTCCATCTTTTCCTCCTGAAACAACTTGCACATATTTGGGGCATCAGTCCAGTAAACCTTCGCTGCTTTAACATCCTTAAATTAGACCTGCGCTGTACACGGTACTCCAGATGTAGTCACACATGTGAACTATATATCTGAAGCAAAATCTCCACACTTTTATTTTTAATTACTCAAGCAATAATTGGTAATATTATATTAGCTTTCCTAATTTCTGCACCTACATCAAGGGGTATGGGAAGAAGGCAGGAATGTGGTACAGATTTTGGATGATCAGCCATGATGACATCGAAGGGCCAAATAGCCTACTCCTGCACCTATTTGTCTATATCTGTGTACATCGGAGCAAACTGAATACAGATCTCTCTGCTTCTCAGTTGAGTGATATAATATGCTCATATTTCCGCCCAGAATAGACTTTCACTTTTCCGCCTCTACCATTTGATAGACCAGTGTCTATTTATTGCAACTGTCTTTATCCCCCTTTTTGTGTTATTTTTTACAATTTACATTCCTTTGTGTCTTCACTTTATGCGGTAATTTAGAAATTGTGGCTTTGGTGCCTTCATCTAAATCATCTAAATTGTGAACAGTTGAGCCCCAGTTGTTACTTGTGGGAAACCATTCAGTACATTTTGCCAACTGGCAAATGGCCCACTGTTGGTTGTCTTTTTTCTGAGACAACCAATATTCTTTCCATTGCATTGTTATTTCCCACATCACTCATTTTCATTTTCCACTAATCTTTGTTATGGCATCTTGGATGCCTTCTGGAAATCTAAATATTGTGCATCCACCAATGTTCACTTTATCCTCAGCTCACGTTACTTTCAAAGAGCTTTGATAGATTGTTCAAACATGATTTCCTTCACAAAACCATGTCGACTGTGCCATTACTTTGTTTTTAAAAAAAAATCTAAAATCCCTGCAACAATATCTTCAATAATAACTAAACATTTTCTCTTTGACAAATGTTAAGTTGGGTTCCTGCTGAATATCCTTGATCTGATTCCACTCCTACCTATACGATGCACTCAGCTTTTCAATCGTCTATTGTTTTGGAAGAGGTTTCTCAATATATGCATTGTTTAGATTCAGCTTTATCCTTTGCCTTCATTTATTGTGTGTTTACTGCTTTTTGTGGACATTTATTTGCAGCAATGCTAACTGTCTTTCTGAGTTTTAGTTTAACACTCTTCGCTTTGTCAACATAGTTTTCCCATATGTCTAAGATTAGATTTAAAAATAATCTGCATGAGAGAAGAACCTTCTATTTATATAGAGTCTGATGAAAGTGTTAATTTCTTTTTAATGGGTGAAGTGATTGTTTTTAGTATATTTAAATGTGGGAGGAAACTTGTGGACCTGATTTTTATTACGCCATTTATGGCCAAGTGAGAAATATCTAGGAAAAATGCGAATAAAATGTCATACCCTTCGTTGTATCATTTCTATTTATAAGCCTTGTTAGATAACGGTCATTTTAATTCTGAGTTACAGGCTTTAGGCAAAAAAAAAATGCATCATTGCAATGGTACTTTATCCAAAATTTCATTTTCAAATCCTTAATCCTTCAACCTCATTAAAATGTGGATGCCACCTACTGACTCTACAAGACATAACGATGATTAAAAATCTCTTGGTAAACATATGGTATACATAATCTGTTTGATAGAATTGAACGGTGCGATAGAAGATCATAGGTGTGCAGCAGAGAAATGGGCCGATGGCCCATCAAGTCCATGCTGACCACAATGCCCATCTACACTAGTCCCATTTGCTTGCATTAGGCTGTATCCCTTTACTTTACTATCCTAGTGCCTATCTAGAACCCTTTAAGTGTTGTATTAGTATCTGCCTCCACTACTACCCCTGGCAGCTCGTACCAAACATTCACCACACTCGTGTGAAAAAATGTACCTCTCTGATATCTTTGAAATTTCTCTCCTCTCACTTGGAAACTTGTGCCCTCTATTTTTGGACATTCCTGCCATGAGAAAAAGATTCTGACTATCCTCTGTGACAGTCTCTCTTCTTGAGAAGAAACTCAGCCTTTCCAATCTTTCCTTGTAACTGCAGCTTTGATTTATTGGCGACATCCTGGTGAGTCTCTTCTGCACTTTCACTATTACTACCTCATTTGTCCTGTAATGTGGCAACCAGAACTATATGCAATACTCCAAGTGGCATATAGTCAATGTTTTTACAATTACAACATATGCACCCTTCATTCTTCCATGATCGTGAAATTACTTGACGAAGGGTCTTTGACCTGAAATGTTTCCTGTTTCTCTTCCCACAGAAGCTGCTTAATCTACTTTCCTCATTTTCTATTTTTATTTTAGCTTTTCAGCAGCTCTGCAGTTTTTTTTTAATTTTTAAACTACAACTGAAACTAGTTGTAACGCAAATCTCTTGGTGACTTTGTTTCCCTAATATTGACTGGGACTTGCTCCATGCCAAAGGCTTAGACGGGGTATAATTTGAGGTGTATCCAACGGGTTTTCTTGAAACATTATGTGGATCGTCCAACCTGAGAAGGGAACATACAGGACCTTGTGTTGGGAAATGAGCTTGGCTAAGTGTGTTACAGTGGAAGAACATTTTGGTGGGGGGAGGGGGGGGGGAGTGATCACAACATAAGTTTTAAGATTGTTTTGAATAAGGAGAAGGCTGGGCCTGCAGGAAGGTACTAAATTGGAGTAGGAAAAACTACAATGTTATTAGGCTGGAGCTCGGGAGGGTACACAGGATTGTTATTGGGTCAGTCCACATCTGATATAGGAGAGGTTTATACAGTTGATTGATATTCATAACTGGCATGTTCCAGTAAGGAGGAGGGATAAGGATGGCAAAGTAAGGGAACCTTTGACGATGAAAGACGTAGTACGTTTGGCAAGAAGGAAGCTCATGTAAGGTTTAAGAGGATGGAATCGGACAGGGCATCGGAATCGGACTCTGTGCATCCACTCTGTACCCTCTTCTGTAACATGCTGCCCAGAATTGAACACAATACCCGACTGCCACATGACCTCCCAACTTCTATACTCACAGACACTAAAAGCTGGAGTAATTCGGTAGCAGGCAGCATCACTGGAGAGAAGGAATGGGTGATGTTTCAGGTCGAGACCACTCTGACTGATGAAAGCCAATGTGGCAAAAGCCTTTTTGACCACCCCATCTACCTGCAACTGCACCTTCAAGGAAGGTGTAGGTTTCACATCCTAGGATGGGATACAGGGATAACATAAAACTAGTGTATGTGGGATCATTGGCCAATGGGGACTCGATGGGCCGAAAGGCATGTTTCCATGCCATATCACCAAACTAAGCTTCTCTAGCCACCGGTGAGGTCCCAGAGGATTGGAAAGTAGCTGATGTTATCCTCTTATTTGAGAAGGAAAATGGAGAGAATCTGGGAAATTATAGGCTGGTGAGCCTCACATCAGTGGGAGAGACACCATTGGAGAAGATTCTTCGGGATCGGTTTTTCCTCCCATTTGGAAAAGAATGGGTTAATCGGGGACAGTCATCATGTTTTTGTACATGCAGGTCATGTCTTACTAGATTGAGTTTCTAGCGGTGATGAAGTTACATGAATTTTAATAAAGCATTTGACAAAGACCTCCAAGGTAGGTTGATCCAGTAGATTAAGATGCATGGGATTAACAGTGACGATCATGTGGACTCAAAACAGGCTTACTGATAGAAGGCAGAGTGGAGTACTGCAGGGATCTTTTCTGGGACCTCTGGTGTTAGTGATATACATAAGTTAACATAGATGTGTCAACATAGATGTGTTGGTTAGTAAGTTTACAGATAGAACACCAAGATTGCTGGGATCGTGGATTGCGAGGAAGGCTGTCTAAAAGTATACAGTGGCATATATCAGCAGCAGAAATGGACAGAGAAACAGCGAATGGAGATTAATTATAGCAAGTGTGAGCTGTTGCACTTTGTGAGGTTGAATGCAAGGGGAAAACATACAATTAAATGCATGACACTTAACAGTGTTGATGTGCAGAGGGATCTTGGGATCCCAGGGCATAACCCCTGTAAGTGGCAAAACAAGTAGATTGTGTGGTGAAGAAGGCATGCTTGCCTTCAGAGGTTGGGGCATCGAGTGTACGTCAGGATGCAGCTTTCTCGCACTTTGGTTAGGTGCATTTGGAGTACTGTGTGCACTTCTGGTCACCCCATTACAGCAAGGATGTGGAGGCTTTGGAAAGGGTGTGGAGGAGGTTTACCTGAATGAGGTGTGGATCAGTGGGGATTAGCTAGGGGAACTGGTTGGACAGACTTAGATTGTTATTCCTGGAACACTGGAGGTTGTGGGAAACCTGATAGAAATATATAAAATAATGACAGGTAGAAAGTCCGATCCTTTTTCCCCAGGGTGGAAAAATCAAATACTGGAGGACATTGTTTTAAGGTGAGAGTGACAGTTGAGGCAGGCATGATAGTGGTATTAAAGAGACTTTTGGATGGACAAATGGATGGATATCGATTAGGTGCAGGCAGATGAGTTGGCATCATGTTCGCCATTGGCATTGTAGGCCGAGAAGTGCCTGTTTGTGTGCTGCATTGTTCTATGTTCTGTGATTAGGGGAGAAAGAGTTGGGATTGGCATGGTTTTATTCAAAATTGAGCAATTCTTCTAATTGTAAGTCACCATTGACCAGAATGTAAATGGACCAACCGCACACACTGTTCCAACAAGGACAGGTCAGAGCCAAGGTATTTGGAAGCAAATGAGTCTGAGCCTGCCATATGCCTTGTAAAATGATAGATGGGTGTTTATTTACCCGAATACCTCTTGTACCTTCCAGGAAAATGTATTATGTAAAATTCAATGTTTATAGTTCAGTACAAATCTTACTATACATAGGCACAATCATAGTTTAAGTACAAAAGTGTAAGAATAGTAGATTGTACAGACAGCCCCCAAGAATTGGCACGTTTCTGGTGTCATTTTGTGTGATTCAAGTCCAAAGTTGTTAACAATGTGGAGTCTTAAGTTTACCGTAAATGCTCGATGTTCTGCAGCAGCACTGAGTCAGTCGCAAGGTCGGCCTGGTTTGGCGATGTTGGTGCTACTCTGTGCCACTGCACGCTACACCCGATCCGCGCGCTCGAACACGTAGCAGCACCCAAACTAATCGTGTCCGAGGTTGCTGCAGATCCTCTAGCAGGCCCGCTCCACCAACGCCTCAATCAAGTCGCATCGATCCATGTCTCTTGACTCTCACGGCCACCACCCTGACTCCGTGCCCAGGGGGCCTCCCACAGCCGACCTCAGAACACCCAGAGCATCCCCAAGAGCTCGGGATGTAACCAGCTGTCCTTACCTCACCTGTGTCTGTCGCCGCCATCTTGAATCCTGACCAAAAGGGCCAAATTCTGAACAAAATTGCCATCCTGTCTTGGAAGTATATTACCAATCTTTCATAGTCTTTGACTCAAATCCTGCAAATTCCCTACCGACGACAACGTGGCACTGCTTTTATCACATTGCAGCTTTAGGAAGGTAGTTCATCACCCACCCCCTTGAATAGGAGGAGTGGTGGCCAAGAAATAATTTCTTAGCCAAAAATTCCTACATCTCGTTGAAAAATTGCATGTATTGCCACTGGTTTTTATTTAATCGGATACTTTTCATCACAATCAGACGGTTTCCTGCTATGTATTTTACCTCACTATAACTGTCACTTTATCTAAACAAATGAGGAAGGTGACTGAACTCTCTTGCCTTCCCTCACAGTGGGAACGTTGATTCCACTGTGTGGGGATGTTCATGTTGAACTCTATCGTGTATTGTGTTTTTTTTCGTCTGGCTGTGGTAACTCAAATCTCACTGTACCAATTGGTGCATGTGACAATAAATGTAACTTGAACTTGACTTGAACTTGAAAAGGGAGAATACTGGAAATACTCTGCAAAGTAGACAGTTTCAATGGGTAGAAATATGAACTGCCAGCTCACCATCTAACTTGAAAACATTGCTTGAAACGTACTTGGTAATAGCACAATTGAAATCTGATATTAGTGTGACATACTTTCTGGCTATGGTGTCTGCTAACATATTAATTAAGTGTTAGTGCTTAACTGCACTACCCATTTATCCTGTAATTCTTCAACTTTATTTTAAATTATGGGATGTTGAAACTTATAAAACAAAAATAAAAGAACAACCTATTTCACGAATATTCTCTTGAATTTGAAGCATTGTTATTTTGTTCTGCACCATTCTCAATGCCTTTTTTCTCAACTTTGCCAATCAGAAGCTTAGATAGACACAAAATGCTGGAGGAACTCAGTGGGTCAGGGACCATCTCTGGAGAAAAGGAATAGGTGACGTTTCAGGTTGAGACCCTTCACTACTTTCTGATGAAAGTTCTCGACCCGAAACGTCACCTACTCCCTTTCTCCAGAGATGCTGCCTGACCCGCTGGGTTACTCCAGCACTTTGTGTCTATCTGTAGGGTGAACCAGCATCTGTGGTTCCTACACAAGAAAAGCTTAGTGATGGTCTCACTGTGAAACTTCTATTTTAAACCCTGAGGGAATCAATTCTTTTGTTTTTTTTTTTGCTTTGTCCAGTGCAGTGGTCATTGACAAATGGAGTTAGGCTGCTTGCTGATTCAGGAAGCCGATTATTCTTGACGCCATGTCAAGAATTGCTTGCTTTACTCTTGCCAAGATTGTATAGATGTGGTATTTATCCCTTTTGACCCCCCCCCCCCCCCCCCTCCCCCCCCCCCCCCCCCCCAGTTTAAAAAACAAAATGTAAAAATAAAATATTGTATTTTGCTGAGCATGATGATGGAAATATTCTAGCAGTTAGATTCAAAACTCTGATATGTAACAATTTAACTGATGAATTAAGAGCTTGGCTCGTTGCACTAAATCTTGAACAATGTGTTTTAGTCTGATTTTGTTAACCAAGATTTCTGGGCCACCATTTGACTTTATGCTATAGTTGCATGAATAATTCTGGTACCTGATTAGATATAATCAATGGATCACATCCAGTTTCTTGCTGTGTTTCAGTGGGAATTTGTCTATTTGTGCAGCATGACTCGTTGCATAATTAACTCCTTGAACCCAGCTGTGATATTGAGCACAAAATATCCTTTGATAAATGGCAGAGTTGAAAATACTGTAGTTCTGGTGAAAGTAATCCAGTTTCTAACATGTTCTCTCCACCACAGTTCAGCATTTTCAGCAGACAGACACTGCAAAAGAAAGCTGATGGAAAGTTCATCCATAAACAGCAAGTATTTGAAGCTTAATGTAAGTACAGACCATAATTGCTTGGCATTCTTATTAATTGGAACATTCATTTGACAATTTGTTCTTGTGCCAATCATTCTCCACATTTTGTTTGCTCAGTAAAAATAATTGGGTACGCAGTGCCTTTTAACTAAACTCTAAGGCATACATGACAAGAGACTATATTTATCATGTACAAATTTGCTTGTGTCTGTTTTCACATGATTGTTTATAGATATTTAATGCTATCAATTTGCCTGAGTATATAATCCTGACTTTGGTGTTTCTGAAGTATTAAAAGTCTATATCTACATTTTTTAAATCTGCAACAATGTAATTTGAGTAGTTGAAAAGGTTTGAAAGCTAACTGCAGACCCTGAAGTAGTGTTTTTGGCGGTTGGGTTTATTGGCAAGAGCAAAAGAACTGCAGGAATTAGTCCTGCATTCGTGCTGGGAAGCTTGTGATAATTCCACAAGGAATTCCGAGTATTCAAATTTTAGGTGAGTTTATTTGCTATCACTTGATTTATGCGTTACAGGAAATGTGGCAGTGAAGATAGTTTGCCATTTGACCTCCTAAGGAGGAACTGTGTTGTCAGCAAAAGCAAATCAAAAGCATTTTGCGGCGCTGGGCCTGTACTCGCTGGAGTTTAGAAGAATGAGGGGGGAATCTCATTGAAACGTACCGAATAGTGAAAGGCTTGGATAGAGAATATTTCCACTAGTAGGAGTGTCTAGGACTAGTCGGCCTCCGAATGAAAGGATGTTCCATTAGGAAGGAGATGAGGAGGAACTTCTTTAGTCAGAGGGTGGTGAATCTGTAGAACTCTCCACCACAGAAGGCTGTGGAGGCCGTCAATGTGTATTTTAAGGCAGAGATAGATAGATTCTTCATTAGTATGGGTGCCTTCTCCCCTTAACCTATGTTATGGGGAGAATGGGGTTAGGAGGGAGAGATAAATCAGCCAAGATTGAATGGCGGAATAGACTTGATGGGCCGAATGGCCTAATTCTGCTCCTATCACATGACTTTATGACTTACAAATAATGTTTTAAAGGAATGAAGGGAGTCTCCATTGGAACTTTTTTAATAGCTGATTTTCTCCTGTAGCAAAAAAGATGGTCTCGTGAAACTTTGTTATGCACAATTTTTTCTTTGTGTTCCTCTTTTGCATAATTATGGCTGGATATTAAAAGAATCAATATTCTGACATCTGGGAAAAGGTTTGGTCTGGTTCAACATGTAGTAACTGGATTTTACTAGGGGACTGTACTTTGACTTTAACTGTTCAAGCATCATTAACTATCTGGATAACCCAATTAACAGATCATCCAACTGTTTAACAGGGAGGAACCTCTGCCATTTGTGCTACGGGGCTTCGCAATCTCGGGAACACTTGTTTTATGAATGCCATCCTCCAGTCCCTCAGGTAACTGACAGCGCAGATATTATTGCACTTTATCGATTGGCTGAGTCACTGCAGATTGCAATTGAAAGTTAACACCAAAGATAGACACTAAGTGCTGGAGTAACTCAGCGGGTCAGGCAGCATCTCTGGAGGAAAAGGATGGGTGATGTTTTATCAATTGCTACAATTTAATTGAGGTTAAAATGAGTAGTTGAAAAGGTTTGAAAGTTAACTGTAGTCCCTTGAGTGTTCTCCTTGGTGTTGGTTTTATTGGTGAGTACAAAAAAACTGCAGGAATTTTGCCGAATGAATGGCAGAAACTGCAGGGACCAGCCCAAAACAATAACCCATCCTTTCCTCCAGAAACACTGCCTGACCTGCTGAGTTACTCCAGCACTCTGTGTTTATCTTTGGTATAAACCAGCATTGCAGTTCTTTATTTCTACATTGATGGATGATGCTTTTTGTTGCAGCAGGGCAAAATATACATCTAAGATCCTGCTTTACTGAGGTCTACTGTGATGAATGAGAAACAAGGAAACCAAGGAAAAGTTTAAAAAGTAATTACACATGCAAAATAATTACAAATAATGGGTTTTATCCAACATTTTTCAAACGTTCCAATATTTTTCTTGGAACAACTGATTGCTTCAGTGAACATTGTCTTGCCAACATTGAACAGTTCCTTTGCCACAGTTTATTTTTGAGCTGGAAGAGGTTGCTGGCATTTGCAGTGGGGAATTTTATTTTCCTTTTTGGAGTGCCAATGTTGCACTTGACCAGGGGTGGTTTGCATTGCATCAACTGAATCTTCCGAATTCTCTACCCAAAAGAGATGTGCAACTTCAATCCATCAATATATTCAAGATTGATAAACTTTCAGACATTAAAGGGAGCACGAAACTGCTACTGAGGTACAATCTCAACAATGATGGTATGTAATGATGGAGTGGACACAGAAGAGCTTCATCGCCTACTACTGCACCCTTTGTGATTTTAGCTCTTTACTTTATGACACGTACTGCTGGCGTTTGAGATTCCTGTAATTTTACATTATTTTGAATTTTAAAGGCAATATTTTGATTATTTTGAATATAATATATCTATTAGTGCATTGTTTGAATTTTATTTGAATAGTTTTTAAATGTAGCCATTGGGGAAGGTTTTGGAAATACTTTCACAGCCATCAAGCTGTCAGAAACTCTCAGTGTGCAAGAAAGTGGGCCTTGGATATGGAGTTTGGGTCTACTTAGTCTTGGCTATCAGGTGCAGTGATCATCCAGTCTAGCTCTACCCATTCAGGCCAGTTGCTCCAGCATTTTGTGTCTATCTTCAACCTAATGGAGTTCTGGGGTACTGGCTGTTTAGGGTCTGTAATTTTCCTCCTTATTTTTGATTTTAATTTTAACTAGAGTATCTCTAGCATTGGCTTCTGAATGTTGGCATACTGCCCAGAACTTTGACCCACCATGTCTATGTGACGATGGTACCTGTCTATACGAATCCCATTTACCAGCGCTTGATCTGCAGCCTACTCTGCCTTGGCCAGGCAAATGGTTGTCCAGATGTTTTTTAAAATATTATGAGTGCCTCTCCTTCTGCCAACTTGGGCATATTCCAGCCACTCGTTGAGTGATAAGATTATTTCTGAGATCCCCATTAAACTCTTAAACGAACCCGTTCCAAGACACCTCTTGCATGGGAAGAAGTTTTTTGCTATCTACCCCATCTGAGCCCTCCTTCCTGAAAGCGATTCCCTCCTCATCTCGAGGAAGGATTCCCCCCTCACCTCGTATGGAAGACCCATAATTTTAGATAATTCTAAACGATAAGAAAATAAAAGCTTTTTTGGGTCCTTCCCTAACCATTTTGCCGTCTCCTATTAAACCTCCCTCTTGTAACTAAAGATGAGTTGACAGTAGGTCTAAACAGATGAGCCTCGTCCTGGTCCTGGTAAAGTGTTTGTGTAATCTCCATTTGAACAGCTGGCCTTGGACAATATTACTAAAGAAGTTCTTGGTCTTTCTACATGCAAGCTTTTACTGTACTGCATTTCATAGATAGGGAACACTTTGCAAGTATGTGTAATTTATTGATGCTGCATGCACATTAGATCTGGATTTTTTTTTGAACAAGCTAAAGTGGCAACATTAACATTGACATAGGAATGAGATGGTGATAAATGTTCTCAAATTAGTGCAATGAGGCACCTAAAATATACCTGCATCATTTTAACTACTTATCATTACTGATATAGTGGATGCTTTTATCACCATCTAATTATTTAAAGTCCACTTAATTGTAAAGTGAAACCCAGATTAAAAAAACATTAGTTTTGTTGGTGAAGATAGATGAGCATTTGTTGGTCTTGGATTAAAAATGTGCTTTTGGGTATGATGGAACAAGTTGTCTAGCAATAGGTACCCTGAAAATGTGACATTGTTAAAGGCCTTTTTGGTTTTAATATTTAGTACATAAAATAATAATTCTTGCTGTCCTTATTTTTGATTAGCATTACTGTTTCTATAGTTTTCATTTTAAAAATGGCACTTAAAATTTGTTTTTACTACAAACATGTCTGAGCAAAAGGAATGTGTTTTGCCTTTAAATGTAATTGTTAATACAGGTACAGAATGTTTATTTAATGCCATGCATTTTGTTTTTTTTGCAAAACTACATGTTTTTAAGGTGCTAGAATTTAAAGTACTGCAGGAAAAAATGAACAATGAATTTAATTTTACATTTAGGGTAGATAATTTATGTAATCTGGTCAGGTTTGCGTGGTTGTGTTGGATTTAATGTAGATGTATTCCGTACTTGATCTTGTAGTTTTTATGTGCGGGATTAAATCAAGGTTAATTGTGAGCCAAATGGTGCAGATGGGCTGATCATACTGGAAATGCTCAACGTTGGCCAATACTTGTGGATGAAACATTTGATGACCTTTCATCAAAACTTAAGTGTCCATGAAAAGCCAGATCTAATGTAAAGTGGTCGACCTGAAATATTAACTCTATTTCTGTCTACAAGTTCTGTCTGATTTATGGAATCTGCAATTATTTTCTTTGCAAATTGGGTATTTTGATTTAAGAGACTAATTTTTTAACTGATTGGGTAAATCCTGGCTCTGACTAACATGGTTTAGTTGAGTTTAGAGTTACAGAGTGGGAAACTGGCCCTTCTGCCTACTGAGTCCATGCCGACCAGTGATCACCCCATACACTAGCACTATTTTACACACTAGAAAAAATTTACAATTTAACCAAACCAGTCCGCCTACAAACGTATGTCTGGAGTGTGGAAGAAAACCAGAGCACCCGGGGAAAACCCACACAGGTCACAGGGAGAACATACAAACTTTGTATAGACAGCACCTGTAATTGGGATCGAACCCGGGTCTCTGGCGCTGTAAGGCAGCAACTCCACTGCCATGCCGACCAAGGTTCTGGGTCTTGTGAATCGTGTGTGTGTACTAAAAAGATTAATTGTAAGTGAGAACCTGCCCTTTACCGTTTCCTCTTTCTCACTGATGAGAGCTGAACCTTCCAACATTTGACCACTGGTTGCACCTGACTCTTATTAATTTGCTTATCTTGGCTAACCACAACTTGAACCGTACATTGCATTATGCCGAGAGTATCTGAGCAGGCAATCCAGTACATCGATGAGCAAGTGGTCCATTATGGTGATATGCCACCTTCCCAATTGGATGTTAAATGAGGCCCTGCTAGCTGACCCATGTGGGTGTAAAAGATCCATTATACAATCACAATGAGATGGCGATTTACCTTACTACATCTTGGCCAATATTTATCTCATTATCCACCATCAATAAAAGATTATTTGATTTTCTATTTGTGAGGACATGGTGCAAATTAGCTGTCACATTTCAAAAGTATATTTATTTGCTGAAAAGCCCTTAGGGCATTTGGATCAAAATTTAAACAAAAAATATTTGTTTGTGTGAATAAAAGCAAAATCTGAAACATTTAGCTGGTCAGTCAGTATCTATAGTGAGAGAAACAGCTAACATTACTGGGTGTCTGACTTGCAACATTAACCATTTTTCTTTCCACACAACTTACTGGATGTGAGTGTTTCCAGTGTATTGTTTCTACTTTTGATTATTGTTGATCTATATACTTCATTGGTCAGATTATTTGTTTTTTGGGCATGAATCAGCAAAGATACTTGAACATTTTTAAAGCTCTATTTTTGGAAGTGCCAATTGGTGTTTTTTTTCCCCATCTGCAGTAACATCCAGCAATTCTGCTGCTATTTCAAGGAGCTGCCTGCAGTGGAACTGCGTAGTGGTAAAACAGCAGGGAGAAGGACCTATCACACCAGAAGCCAGGGCGACAATAGTGTGTATGTAACTACTTTTTTTATAACTCACATGCACCATAACATCGAAGTATACAGATATAAGCAATCTGTATTTGGAAGAAATACTTCAATGTCAAAACTTGAAAAATTGGCCATGCCAAAAATTAGAATGCTGCTTTTTATTGAATCTGCCAAATTATATTGTCATAGTTAATATATTGTTTGTGACTTGAAAGCAGATGGATTGAATTCCTGTCAGAAGGCAGCTAAGCAGACATTTTAGACAATGGAACAGTACAGCACAAGAACAGGCCCTTTGGCCTACAATGTCTGTGCCGATCTGCTGTTCCAGGTGTCAACTTCTCTACATCTTCGAGACCAAGCAAAGGCTTACCTGATCTCCTGGTGGCTCAGCACTTCAAATCCCCCTCCCAATTCCCAATCTGACCTTTCTGTCCTGGGCCTCCTCCATTGTCAGAGTGAGGCCCAGCACAAATTGGAGGAACAGCGCCTCATATTTTGCTTGGGAAGTTTACACCCCAGCAGTATGAACACTGACTGATAGCCCTTGCTTTCTCTCGCAATCCCCTTCCCAGTTCTCCCACTAGTCTTACCGTCTCCGACTACATTCTATCTTTGTCCCACCACCTCCTCTGACATCAGTCTGGAGAAGGGTCTCGACCTGAAACGTCGCCCATTCCTTCTCTCCAGAGATGCTGCCTGTCCCGCTAGGTTAATCCAGCATGTTGTGTCTACTATATAGACCAGCATCTGCAGTTCCTTCATATATTTCTTATCAGTGTACTTGGGTTGTGCTATTAATATTCCACCCTTTTCTTTTTCATTGCTAAATAAGCAGTTCATTAGTAGAAGAATTCCGGAAAACACTCTGCGCCTTATGGCAAGGAAGCCAGACCGCATTCTGTCCTGAATCTCTCTTCTATGTCATTTGGAAGATCATGCCAAATTTCAGGTAGGCAGCAGATTATTTTGGTGTTGTCAAACTTGGTTAAACAGCCCTTCTCAATGTAGAGACATGGGTCGCTGCAGATGCTGTAATCTGAGCTGCTGGAAGAACTCAGCGGGTCAGGCAGCTATGCCCTCCAGCAAATTGTTGTTTTGCTCTCTGAATGCAGATGTTATCTGCTGTTGAAGACGTTTCCTGTATGTATGATTTTGTTTAAGGAATTTCAGTTAAAAAAAAAAAGGTATAATAAATATACAACACTGCTTCAAAGGCATATTTGCTGGGAGATGTCAAGTTATGGACAGTTTAGTTTAGAGATACAGCCCACCGAGTCCGCATCAACCAGCGATCACCGTATTCGAGCATTATCCTACACATTCGGGACAATTTACAATATTTACTGAAGGCAAATAACCTACAAACCTGGTACGTCTTTGGAGTGTGGGAGGAAACCAGATCACCCCGAGAAAGCCCAGGCGGTCACAGAGAGAACGTACAAACTCCATACAGACAGCACACATAGTCAGGATTTAATCCGGGTCTCTGATGCTGTAAGGCAGTAACTCTACTGCTGTGCCACTGTGCTGCCCATAAAATATGTTGATAAAATGCCCATAGTGTCAATGGAGCTTATTAAGATTTGTCTCTGACCAAGCTAAAAAAACAAAGAAATGAGCCTTTATTTATTTTTTTTGCTGCTTCGAGAATTAAAAGTATACCATGCTGTACCAAGCTTCCTGAACAGTGTACGGCATTCTCAGTGCTTACGTCTGTTCCAGTGGTTTTGCTTTGAACTGTAAATAGTAACTTTAATTGGGGCATTGTGTGTTTCAAAAAAGCTCTTTGCATTGCACTTGCTAAAGACGGTGTGAAACACCAGGGAGTTGTCTTGCTGAATGTCCACAAACTAATTATGTTCTCAGGCAAGTGTTGAAAGTGCTGCCATTTGCTTTATCATCAATCTAGAGTTGTTAATGACCTGAAGTGTTGATTACAACGAGAAGGGAAAGGGAATAGTTCCCTTTTGGAGTCTATAACAACTACCATTTGCATGTAATGTACTTTTATACAAAATATAGATGGAGAAACAGGTTCTGTTTTATCCAGTGGAATAAGCCCCTTGCATTGTGGACTGCACCTTTCCTTGGTAATCGGTGCCAGCTCTGAACCATTTCATACTAGTTTCCCTCTCCCCTGACTCTCATCTGAAGAAGGGTTTCGATCTCTTCACCTATTCCTTTTCTTAATAGATACTGCCTGAGCTCTGAACCACCATTTTGTGTACCTTCAGTTAAACCAGCATCTGCAGTTGACTCTCAGTCTGAAGAAGAGGTTTTGCTGCTTCCCAAGTCTATGTTCATACCCATTCCAAGAAGGTGAAGCAGAATATATCAAATACTGCAGCTAGCTTTCAAGATGGCGCCCAACGCAGGCAACTATTTGTGTGCTAGCCAGAGAAGCAGATCTACAAACACATCACGCAATTGCTCCGCGCTCTTAAATCTCTATTTCTCCAGCAAATGTTCTTACTTCAACTATGATCTTAAACTCCTACCATTGATCGGACTTTACTTGCTTTCCCTTGCACTAAACGTTATTCCCTTATCATGCGTCTATACATAGTAAATGGCCCGATTGTAATCATGTTTTGTCATTCTGCTGACTGGATAGCACGCAACAAAAACTTTTCACGTGACAATAACCTAAACTGAAACTGTAATGAAATGATCACCTTTTTCACATCTAATTCATTTAACTGATGCATCACAACACCCATAAGATAAAATGGAGCAAAAGAAGTGGAGCCATCTGTGCGGTTTCTAATGGAAATAATTATTTTGTTTGAACTGAATATATTTACCTTGCCAAACAACACACTGTTAATCTTTCTGTGCAGAGGATATCAACAGCAAGATGCGCATGAGTTTATGCGATACTTGTTAGACCATCTTCACTTGGAGCTTCAGCGAAGCTACAATGGGATGACAACTTCATTTATTTTGCCAGACAGCTCGAGCATCTCGTCTTCCAGTAAATGCTGCATGTAAGTCTCTGGTTCAGTCTTGTCTTTTATGTTAAATAAGAATGGACATTTTTAAAATGGTAAATGCTGCGTTTAGTCTGTTACCCATTACTTTAGTTAATTTAGATATACAGTGCAGAAACATGCCTTTTGGCCCACCGAGTCTGCACCGACCAGTGATCCCCGCACATTAACACAATCCTACACATACTAGGGACAATTTACACTTATACCAAGCCAATTAACAAATGTCTATGTCTTTATTACTGTTTATAAATGGAGCAGTTAATAGCAATAACATGACTATTATATTTTCCTATTGCTAATAAGGTTTTGATTATTTTCAGAAATGGTGTTTCTACAGTTGTCACAAACATATTTGGAGGAATACTTCAAAATGAAGTAAACTGTCTAATATGTGGAACTGAATCTCGGAAATTTGATCCGTTCCTTGGTGAGTGATTTTGCAGGTTTGTATTTTAGCTGTTTTCTACATAGGAGGTTATTATATTTCTGACTTTTTTTTCCCTCTTTCAAGATCTTTCATTAGATATCCCAAGTCAGTTCAGAAACAAAAGATCCAAAAACCAGGACAACGGACCAGTATGTACTCTACGAGGTAAGGTTCTTTTGTGTTTTAATTACATAAAGATGCAGTGATGCAGCACAAGTAATTATATTAAGGGAGTTGATGAGACTTTTGGGTGAGCAACCAGATTGGTATAAAAATCCATTGATTCATTAATGTTCTCCAGATGATTCTGCACAATTGCAGACACACAATCCTCCCCTGGTGTATAGCTGATTGTTAAATGCATTCTGAAATGGCCCAGAAAGCTGCTCAGTTCCAACACAATGAACGTCTGTTATAACAAGAGTGAAACTTGCTTGAACACCCAGCACAGTGGTGCAGCGGTAGAGTTGCTGCCTTACAGCTCCAGAGACCCCGGTATGATCCAGATTACGGGTGCTGTCTGTACGGAGTTTGCACGCTCTCCCCGTGACCTAAATGGGGTTCCGGTTTCGTCCCACACACCAAAGACGCACAAGTTTGTAGGTTAATAGGCTTGGTATCATTGTAAAATTGTCCCTCGTGTGAGGAGGATAGTGTTAATGTGCAGCAATCGCTGGTCAGCGCCGGACTCGATGTGCCGAAGGGCCAGTTTCTGAGCTGTATCTCTAAACGAAATACCCGACCAGCTTGTGTATCTTATTCTGATTTTACACTGTTCCTCCCAGCTCAGTTGACCATGTAGAGTCACGCTCAGAAACTTCGGGAGATTGGTGTCAAATTTGGGGATAGTCCCACATAGTCATAACTTGTGGGCAATGGGCTAGGCTTGTCAGTCATGTTGTGTGGTGCTCCAATTGTGCAAAATGCATTAGCATCAGAGCTGGGGATCAAGGACAAATCTGACGGCAGTATCAAGGAATTCTGTATAACTGATGTTGATGGGAATTAAAGGGAAAACACTCCAGGGGCCAGGGTCACACCTTGCATAAAGGAAACTGGTTTGGATGTTGCAGAACATTCACTACAGCTACAGAACACAAGCTGAATATGGACACCTTGAATGGCAGGCAGTGAAGATCTTGAATAAATGAGTCTCTAACTATCTATCTGATATTCAAAGGGGTTATCTTCACTACATGCCCCACTATGAATGTGTTGGGGCACTATTGACCAGAAACTAATTTGAATCACCCACAAAATACGACACATTTGTGAACAGGACAGATTGGATATTCTGTGTCTGCAAAGCCCTTGTGTCATTTGCAGGACACAGTGAGAGTTGTGCTCACTAAGGCTAGTCCATCACTCTCAAAGCTGCAATCTCTACATCAACAAGTACAAGGACTTTCAGTTCATGACGACACCATCTGCATGTTCCTCTCCAAGTTCCCAATTTGGAATTATGTTGCTGTTCCATCTTCAGGTCGTTAAACAGCTGATGAGCGGAGGTAGCACTATGAATATCCTTCTCCTTGCTGATGGCAAGGCTCTGGATGTGACCAGTGATAACCCTGCACACCTCAAACTTGTCACATTCAGAGAGCTAGTAAGTCTGGCTGAGTAAGCACTGTTCTCAGGAGCTACTCTTGCAGCTTGAAGAATATGCACCATTAAAAGGAAGGTTAGTTCTAAAGGCAGCTGGCCGTTCAACACAAAATTAATAAATGAGCAACACGAGGAAGAGATATAGAATATGGAACAGTGTAGCTCAGAAACAGGCCCTTCAGCCAACAGACTCCGTGCTGTACAAGTTAAACTAAGTTCCTCTGCATGTGACCCATATCCATCCTTTCCCTGTTTATCCATGTGCCTGTCCAAAAGCCTCTTGAATGCCCATCTCCTACCTGCCTCCTCCACCTCTCCCGGCACTGCGTTCCTGAGTTTCACCGCTCCCTGCCCACACATCTCCTTTAAATTTTGCCCCTCTCACCTTAAAGCTTTGATATTTCACCCCAGGGGAAAAGGTTCTGACTGTCTAACACTATCTTTGCTTCTCATTAGTTTAATATAGTTCTGTCAGGTCGCTCATCATTCTGTCTGGTGCTCCAGAGATAACAATCACAGACTGTCCCACCTCTCCTTGTGGCTAATACCAATTCAGGCTATATCCTAGTAAACCTCTTCTGCACCCTCTGCACACCCTCCACATCCTGCCTACAATGGGGTGACTGGAGTCGAGTGACAAGGTCAGTAACTCTGATTCTCAGCATCCAAAGTATCAGGCTTCTGCTGCATTAAACAAAGGTGATCATTGAAACTCATTGTGTAGTTTCCTGCTATTGGGCTTCTGGCCTTTCCTATCTGTACTGAGAACGCCTATTGGTGGTAAGGAAGTCACTTTGATGTGTATTGGAAAGCCTTTGCAAATATTTTGAAAGAAAAAAGCAGTTGTACTACATCTCATAATTGCATTAAGCAAAAATGCAGTCGCAACTACAAAATGGTTCCTGGCTTGCAGAAATCTAGCTGTCACTTGTGCTGGAGATCGGGCATCACTCCATTTGAATAAAAGAGTATCTCCACAGAGTGATGTCAGGAAGAGCCGTGTGGGGGTGCATTCTTTATTTGGCATTAAAAAATGTACCTTGCTACAAATAGTCAGCCTTGGCTGGGTTCATGAGGGAGAATGTTGATCTGTATTCCATGGCCAGCAGTGAATTGATGTGTGCTATTGACTTTGAAGAAAGCAGCCCGCAGAGGTCTCCTGTGGTACTGATTTCCTTTTCTCCACATTGGTTGCAGTACGTCGCAGCTTGTGATGTTTGGCATCCAGCATTTCTGAATTCACTAACTGGCCTGGAGTGAAGAATTCTGACTGACGGGCTGACTGAAATTTAAGCGTTTTAACTTAAATATTTTACATCACTGGAAACTAAGATGAAAGCAAAACCAACAATTAAACAGGAACTGAGTATCAGTTTTAGTTTAATTAGCTTTAATGAAATTCCATGGGCTTCAGAAATTGAGGTCTGTCAGCATTCCGCAGAGAAAGTCGGTGTTTGAGAACCAGAGGCATTGTTCAGCTCCACTGAACATAAACAAGACCATTCTGTAATGCATTTGAAAATCCAACTATACATCATTGGGCACGACGTAGCATAGTTTTGAGAATAGTCTGCCAAAAAATATTGGGGTGTTCATTTAAGTCATTGCATTATTGAAGGCCACTGATTGTGCAGGAAAACAGTGCGTCCTTTGCCGATTCAATGAATCCTTGACAACCACGTCTGGTTTTGGTGTAACACTGCGCATGCATGACGGATTGCTGACATGTTTTCCACCCTCCATTCAAAAGGGATGCAAATTCTGTGCCATCCACGTCTGGATGTAATAACAATCACAGATACTCCAGTAATGATGACTAGTCTGTTTTGATTTCTAGTTTCTCATGATGCTGACAATCCAAAGAGCAGAATATATTTTCAGTAATAAGCAACGATGAAAGCAGTTTTTTGCAAATTAACCACTTACCCCATTTTCCAATATGTAGAAGGTTGTGTGGACAATCGGAGGTCAGGATGGCTGTTCTCCTAGGACAAGGCTTTCCCATTGCACTCCGGGTGCGCTATTGCCTGCGATGTCACCCAATGCAGAATACTCGACTGCAACATTTATAGTAGTGGGGGACTATTTTTGAGCGGCACGATGGTGCAGCGGTAGAGTTGCTGCCTTGCAGCCATTGACCCGGGTTTGATCCTGACTTCTAGTGCTGTCTGTACGGAGTTTGTACATTCTCCGTGTGATCTGCGTGGGTTTTCCCCAGATTCTCCGGTTTCCCCCCACACACCAAAAACGTACAGGTTTGTAGGCTAATTGGCTTGGTGAAATTGTAAAAAATGTCCCCTAGTGTGTAGGATGGTGCGAGTGTACGGGGATAGCTAGTCAGCGTGGACTTGATGGGCCTAAAGGCCGTATTCTGTGCTGTATCACTAAACTAAACTGTGAATACCATCACAAATCGGCCCAAACAAATACTTTGTATCCATTTCCCAAACTCAACCAGAAAAGTTGGGTATCTTTTCCAGGACATATTATTTCTCCCAGCGAGTCAACTATATTACCGTGAAGCATATTATGGAGTGATTAAATATATCCAACCCTTTGGTCACATTGTTAGAAAGGTCCACAGGAGTTTCTTCCTCCGACACCCGACTCCTGTGCCCCAAATATGAAATATGAAATGACACTCCATTTGGTCATTAGGGGCAAAACATAGAATACTGTTTGTTGCAATGGATGATGGTTTAAATGTTCTTTATTACTGGTGTAAACAACAGAAATGAGGAACATTGATTTGGAAAGGGAAGTTCTGCATCTTAGCAACAATACAATGTAACTTCATGGTTTTAATAGAAGGATGAAAATTTGCCCTTGTGTACATTTAAATCATTAATATTTTTACATTGAGCACGCCACGTTATACCTTGCATTGAATTTATGTAAGGCTTGATTTTTGTTTGATTCAATTGCAGAATTTTATCCCCCATTTTGTTCAACTAAATTGGATTCTTGCAACGGAGAACACCATGTATCAACATTTGGTCTATATTACATTCAAGTTTAACTTTAATGATTCCATTGAGAGGAATATTTTGGACATACTTTGGCGTGTTTGAATAGTTTGGTGGTCGGTGCAGACTGGGTGGGCTGATGAGCCCTTTTCCAAGTGAGAGTTAGATTCATAAAGGGACCCCCTGATCCTTTTAGCCACAAGGGCCACATCTAACTCCCTCTTAAATATAACCATATAACAATTACAGCACGGAAACAGGCCATCTCGGCCCTTACAAGTCCGTGCCGAACAATTTTTTTTTCCCCTTAGTCCCACCTGCCTGCACTCATACCATAACCCTCCAAATATAGCCAATGGACTGGCCTCAACTACCTTCTGTGGTAGAGAATTCCACAGATTCACCACTCTCTGTGTAAAAAATGATTTTCTCATCTCGGTCTTAAAAGATTTCCCTCTTATCCTTAAACTGTGACCCCTAGTTCTGGACTTCCCCAACATTGGGAATAATCTTCCTGCATCTAGCCTGTCCAACCCCTTAAGAATTTTGTAAGTTTCTATAAGATCCCCCCTCAATCTTCTAAATTCTAACGTGTACAAGCCGAGTCTATCCAGCCTTTCTTCATATGAAAGACCTGCCATCCCAGGAAGCAGTAGAACCTCCCTGCACTTAGGGCTAAGGGAATCAAGGGATATGGGGAAAAAGCTAGAACGGGGTACTGATTTTGGATGATCAGCCATAGCATATTGAATGGCAGTGCTGACTCGAATGGCCTACTCCTGCACCTATTTTCTATGTTTCCGCGTCTAAACAAGCAGGTACAAATGAGGTTTGTGAAGTTGCTGATATTAATCTGCTGGACTTTTTGTTGCAGATTGCCTACGAAGTTTCACAGACTTGGAGGAGCTGGATGAAACCGAGCTGTACATGTGCCATAAGTGTAAAAAACGACAGAAGTCCACCAAAAAATTTTGGATTCAAAAGTTGCCAAAGGTTAGTACTTTTTAAAAGGAATAAAACTCTGGATACTGTAAAACTGAAATAAACCAGAATCTGCTGGAAATACTGAGTAGAGCCAGCATTCATGGAGAGAAATGGTTAACACTTCACGTCAATTATATAACCTAGAACAATAAAGCACAGGCCATGCCCTACGGCCCATGATGTGCTGAACATGATGCCAAGACTGACACAAAAAGCTGGAGTAACTCAGCGGGACAGGCAGCATCTCTGGAGAGAAGGAATGGGTGAAGTTTGGGGCCCAGACCCTTCTTCAAACCTTCTGCACGTCTGAAGAAGGGTCTTGGCCCCAAACGTCACCCATTCCTTCTCTCCAGTGATGCTGCCTGACCCGCTGAGTTACTCCAGCTTTTTATGTCTATCTTTGGTTTAAACCAGCATCTGCAGTTCTTTCTTACACACAATGCCAAAACTAACTCTTATCAGCCTGCACACAATCTGTATCCTTCCATTCCCTGCATATTCACGTGCCAATCCAAAAACCAATCCGATATCATAATGAAAGTGGATGACGGGAAAACCTGAAAGATGCCCTGTTTCTGCCTGCGCAAACGCTGTTCCGTTTGGTGTTTCCACCATTTTCTGGTTTTGGGATGTGAAGTGACTAAGTTGCTGTATTCATTGATGAAGCCAAATTCCATATTCTGTCTTCTCTGACTTTATCAAATTCGTTGTCTTTTGAGTTCTAAAATGTTCCAACATTCTTTAGTTTGCTGCTTTCATGGCAACTTTGTCAGCTTCTTCTTCAGATTTCCCTGGGTGGGGCATGTTTTCTGATTCAATTTTGTTGGATCAAAAAATTCTACTTTTGAGATGATGTAGAGTTTGTAGCTCATTAAAGGCATGAGAACATTGCATTTCATTTGTCTGCCTGTTCTAGTATTTACCTATTAGATTGTTAGCTGTATTTATTAATGATTTGGGATGTATTTTTAGTTTGTGGGGTGCCCAATCCAGAATGTGAACTGATTACAGAACTCTTTGTTTCTTAATTTAGACTTTAAGTCTGCGTGACTGTTGCATGTTTTAATAATGTTGATGACAAACTGACAGAACCGGGCTGTATCAAACACAGTTATGAAGACCATTTTTTTTTCATTTATTTGAATCTCTATATTGCTGACTGTCTTTGTTGTCCATCCCTAGTTCTGCCCACGAGTGTTGAGTCGCCTCCATGAATCGCCCAGCGAATTCACTGGCGAAGGTACTCCTGGCCAAGTAGAGTGGAAGGCAGTTCCAGGGGAGGATATTCCGGTAGTTAGACCCAACAGCAATGGATGGTGCTGTACTTCAAAGTCAGCTTGGTATTGACTTCCACTAGTGGCAGAGCCTAGGACTAGAGGCCATAACCACAGAATTAAAGGACGATTCTTTAGGAAGGAGATGAGGAGTAATTTCTTAAGTCATAGGGTGGTGAATCTGTGGAATTCTTTGCCACAGAAGGCTGCGGAGGCAGTCAATAGATATCTGTACGGCAGAGATGGGTGGATTCTTGATTAGTATCGGTATTGGGGATTAGGAGGGAGAGATAGATCACCCATGATTGAATGGCAGAGTAGACTTGATGGGCCTAATGGCCTAATTGTCATATGACCATATGACTTGGGGAGCATGTGCGTGTGGATGTTCTGTGCTCCTGCTGCCTTTGCCTGTCTTGATATTGTACAAGTTATATGGTTGCAATATGCTGTTGGTGTAGATGAGGCATTTGACTGCACTGTACTTTGTGGATGGCTCACACAGTTTCCTTATCTCTGGCTATCTCCATTGTGCTGTTGTAACTGGATTAGATATGCTTCAGGTTCTCTTTATGTACAATCTGCACTAAGGAGAACCCATAATTCAGACCTTTTTAAATACAATGTTAAATATTGATTTATCATTTAAGATGATATACAATCTTGACTGGTAACGGCAGTGAGTGGATTTATTGAAATTCTAATTTATTTATTGCATTAAATTTGTAATATGACATGATCTATGGTTTTTCTTGTTGCAGCCCGAGGTTTTCAAGGAAACTTTGCACACTGTGTAACTGAATTAGTTTTTAATCTTTTAAACCTGTTTTTTTTATTGTTTTTTTTTGTCATTAGGTGCTATGCTTGCATCTGAAAAGATTTCATTGGACAGCTTATCTGCGGAACAAGATAGATACATATGTAGAGTTCCCTCTGCAGGCTCTAGATATGAAGTGCTTCTTATTGGAGGTAAACGCGCTCACATTGTTTGCCGGTTTTTCAGAAGGATTTAGATTGTTACAGAATAACTGCATTGACAGCTTGGTATTGGCTTGGGGAGCATGTGGTTCAGGATGTATTATACTTTGAAGTCTGAACTGAAGTACTTCCACTGGGTAGCATCACCAATACCTGCCTCGCAGGTATTGGTGATGCTACCCAGTGGAAGTACTTCAGTTCAGACTTCAGAGTATAGTCTGTCCCTTCCTCCTTTGTGTTTTAATCGTATCTGTTAAATGTATATTTTTAGTGTTCTTTAGCTTGTTTTATGTGAGGGAGATTGGGGGGGAAACTTTTCCTAATCTCTTACCTCAATGGAGATGCGTTTTTTTCCTGAGTCGTATATCCGTCCGCACTGCGGCCTAACATCGAGGAGTTGGCGGCCTTTGCTGGAGACCGACTTTTGAGCTCCACTGTGGGGGCCTATGAGACCTTAACCGTGGGGCCTGCGGTCCCTTTGCCAGGGATCGACCTCTGAGTTCCAACCATGTGCTTGCTGGCTTTAATATCGTGGAGCTCGTGGTCTCTGGTCAGAGACCGACTTCGGGAACTCCAAGCCGCTGGAACTTCGATCGCCAGCTGCGGGAACTTCGACCATCCCAACAGATGGTTCGACTGCCCCGACCGCGGGAGAATAAAGAGGAAGATGATTGGACTTTTTTTTGCCTTCTATCACAGTGAGGAATGTGGGGAATCCGCTGTGGTGGATGTTTGTTAACTTTTATGTAGTTGGGTGTCTTGTTGCTTTTTTTCCCATATGGCTGTATGGTAATTTGCATATCACTGTACCTTAATTGGTACTTGTGACAATAAAAGACCATTGAAGAAGGGCCTCGACCCGAAACGTCAGCCATTCCTTCTCTCCAGCCTGTCCCGCTAAAGTTATTCCAGCTTTTTGTGTCTATAACCCTGCTGCCTTTGCCTGTCTTGTCCCACCAGTGATGGCAGCCACCCCAACGGGTCTGTCTGTCTTGTCTTTTTTGTTATTTTAATTACTTTTATTAAAAGTTAATGTTAATGTTCTCTGGTATGTTTTATGTGGGGGAGGGGGTCGGGGGAAACTTCTTCAATCTCTTACCTTGCCAAAGATGCGATTGTTTTCCGGATCGTATCTCCGGTCGCTCTGCAGCCTAACATCATGGAGCTGGTGGCCTTGCTCGGGACTGACTTGTATTCCACCGTGGGGACGTGGACTTGCCATCGGAGCCGATCCCTTGCCTGGGATCAATGCTCCAATGGATTTCGAGGAGCTCGCGATCTAGGGTAGAGACCGATGTCGGGAAGCTGAAGTGGGTCGATCGCCCGGTGCAGGGGAGCTGACATCCCCCCCAATGCAGGAGCTTGATCGCCCTGAAGTGTAGGGCCTGACCACCAGCTACGGGAGCCAAGAGCCTCCTGTCAACGGAAGGCTCCAGGCCCCTGACTGCGGGAGAACAAAGAAGGGAAGAGATTGAACTTTTTTTTGCCTTCCATCACAGTGAGTAATGTGGAGGAGTCACTGTGGTGGATGTCTATGTTAAAATGTATTACTGTTTGGCAAATCAAATTCCTCATATGTTGCAAAGCATACTTGGGTAAAAGTAAGATTTTGATAGTATAAGCAATGTGTTTGTGATATGTTATTGGTGTAGATCAGGCATATATTTTGTGGATGGCTCACACAGTTTCCTTATCTCTGGTTATTTTCATTGTGCTGGTACCCTGTTTAGCTCGATCCACTATTTAGAGCAGTGGTTCTAGGTGGAGTTCCTGGTCCTACAGATGGAGCACGGGTAAATGCTAGTGTGTGGTTTAAACAGACACCCCTGGTTTCCCACTGCTGTACTGGGAACCCGTGTGAACCCTGATATTCTCCGAGTAATGAATCTCCCTTGGCTTGGTGTGGAGATATTGGCTGGGGTAGGGCTGGTGATGCAACTACTTAACATTGATTGATTGAATTAATAGAAAGATACAGCATGGAAACAGGCCCTTCAGCCCAATGAGTCCATGTCAGCCATCAATCACCCATTCACACTAGTTCTATGTTATCCCCCATTCCCAACACTCAGACGAAACCGGAACACCCGGAGGAAACCCATGTGGAGTTAGATAGAGCTCTTGGGGCTAGCGGAATCAAGGGATATGGTGAGAAGGCAGGCACGGGTTACTGATTGTGGATGATCAGCCAAGATCACAATGAATGGTGGTGCTGGCTCGAAGGGTCAAATGGCCTCCTCCTGCGCCAATTTTCTATGTTTCTATGACACAAGGAGGACATGCAAACTCCACGCAGGCAGCAGCACCCAAGGTCAGGGTCGTACCTGGGTCTCTAGCACTGAGGCAGCAGCTCTACCAGCAGTACCACTGTGCTGTTGAAGTATGAGGTTTGGGGGTGTTAGTATCGTTGGGGCACCTGAAACTGCCCTGTGATGACAGACCATGCCGATCCCACTGTGCTCCTCGTCACTACTTTGTTTGGATGTGCTCGAAACTGCTGTCTCCTCGGTTCTGTTTGGTTGCACAGTGTAAAAACTCAGTAGAATTTCTCATCAGCAGGCTCATTAGGCAGCCTCTCCACACCGAACCTTGGGAAGTTTCATTGCTGGAGCAGTGCGGAGGGCAGGGGGTTTATGCCAGGTGCTCCACCTGGCAGCCTCTGGGAAACTTGACCTGTGTATAAAGGCTCAGCTTCCCGAGAATACATCTTGCCATTGAATAAGACCCCTGTGTAAGTGTTTGCAGCTTGAGAGTTTGTGCTGTTTCATTACCCTGTCTACATAGTTTGAATGTTTTGTTTGCTGGGGCCCTCAATGTAGGGGAGGAAGAGTTGCATGAAATCTTGAAAAAACACTAGAAATGGCATTGAAATACGAGAACCTCTTTCGAAATGTATTATCAGGGGTATATTTCAGATTAGTGTCGTATATATCAGCATAATAAACTAATCTGCAAGCATTAGTAATATAATAATATACAAATGGCACATGTCTTGAGCACAGGGATAAATTCCATACATGCTTGTTTATGTGCTTGCCCTGAGATTTTGATACTATACCAACTAATATATTCCCCCTTTGTGCACAATAATTTACACAGGACTTTTTGCTGTCTTATTTGGAGTCTGTATTTTAGAGAAAATACATATTTTTTACAGGCTGTATGCTTCTCAGTGTCAAACCCGATATGTACTATTCCCCTTCAAAGCAATGAGCTGGCAACTTTGAACCAATCTTCATTAAAACATCAACACTAAGAATTGAAAATGAAATGCCGGAGTAACCCCAAAGGATGCTCACCAATTGTCTTGAGAATGAACAGTTGTACATCCTAACCACTTCCTCGCTGCAGAAAAACTAAGCCAAGGATGCGGTGATTGGCAATATTTAGTTGGGTGAGAAGTGGCAAAAGTTGTGACTGTGGGCATGTGATCAGCCAGTCTTCACATGCAGGCAAAAGTGGAATAGATTAGAAAGGCAGGGTGAGGAATGCACCTTGGGGAATCAGTTAGTGATGCACGTTTCCCAGAATAATCCCCAAATAGCATCTCTGAAACTTCAGTCAATGATTCACTCCATATTTTAGTGGGTTTGTTTACTGATCTTAAAGGAAAGCAAAACACAAGTGCTGAAGTAATGCAGCATGTGTGCTGGGGATGGGCAGATGATGTTTCACGTCAGGACCTTTCTTCTGAAGAATCCTTGCATCTCCATTCCCTCCTCAGACTCTGCCTGACCAGCTGAGCTCCTCCAGCACGTTGTGTTTTGCTCAAGGATTCCACCATCTGTGGTTCCCTGCGTGTACTTTAAAAATAAAGCAAGGTCTGATGGTCAAGCTGTCAGATCTGTGTGTTTTGAAATGTCTCTGTATAATCCCTTTTCAAATGATGGAAGATGAGAACGTTTACCTCAGTTGAATTGTTTTGTGCCATTGGCTAGTGAGCATTATCTGTAATGGGTGGAAAGTTGAAATCTACCATTCTTTATAATTACAGTAACTCGCTGAATCTAATGGAAGAGTTTTTAAAGTACAGCAACCTTAGTTTTGAGGTGTTTTGTTTAATTGAATTCATGTTCTTGCCCCCATTAAAGTATAATGCCCCTGTCCCACTTGGGAAACCTGAATGGAAACCACTGGAGACTTTGCGCCCCACCCAAGGTTTCCGTGCGTTTCCCGGAGGTTGCAGGTGGTTGCCGGAGGTTGCAGGTAGTGGAAGCAGGTAGGGAGACTGACAAAAACCTCCGGGAACCGCACGGAAACCTTGGGTGGGGCGCAAAGTCTCCAGTGGTTTCCGTTCAGGTTTCCTAAGTGGGACATGGGCATTAATCATACTACTTGCTTCATATTTGTTCATCAGCCTAGAATGTGTAATTTCTTGTATCGTAAATGAGAATAAAAGTTTAACGTGTACCAATCAATTTTCGTTGGTTTATCAAACGTACGTCTTTGTACTTACGAGGAGACTGAAGGCTGCCTTGTGACGTTGCCAGGCTGCCACACGTTCCACTTGCCAAGTTACCCGGCAACTGCCTGCGCTGATCATCATGGATCACTCTCTCCGTTGCTTTGTTTGCACAATTCAAATGATGCTTGAATAATAAGTGGCAGATATAAATGCTGACGAAACTCGGTGTGTGAGGCAGCATCTATGGAGTGATGGAAAAAAGTGATGTTTTGGGTCGAGACCCTTAAGAGGCTGCCTCTCCCACTGAATTTCTCCAGCATTTTTGTCTTACCTTCGATTTGCCGGTTCCTTCTTAACCAGAAACTTGATTAATAAGTTGTAGGTACTGTGGAAATTTGTTACGTAATTAAGTGTTTATGGATTTTAATCTTGTACTAATTTCAACATTGGTCCAAAGCTCTCCGAATCTATTTAACCGTTAACTTCGATATCGCTGCATTGCATCTGTTGAATTTTCATAATGACAGGAGCCCATCGACAGATTTATGAATGTATTAATAAATGCTGTGTGGTGAGCACAACAAACTAATTGGTTAGTTTCCAGTCTGGAGAAAACTAATGGATCTGATTATGGATGGGATGGGAAACTGGTACTTGGTGTGAACCTTTAAACCCCTGCCCCCAACTCCACAGCTATGGTGCAGTACTGTAAGGTTCCACCTTGCAATGAATCGCCAGATGCTTTAATCCTTGTAATGCTGTTTGCCTGGGTTTAGAAACCGTGGGCTAATTAAAGTGCAGCACCCGAGCTGCTGTACCTCTTTCCCAGTTATGCCATATGGTCCTGTGTCTGACCAAGACTTTTCAATGTAATGCGGCAGCAATTTTTGTGATTAGAATATCCTTGCTGTATGAAAAATTGCAAGATGTTTATGATGGAGGCAATTATGTTGGTAACTGACAGCACAGATAGGGCGGTACAGCGGGTAGAGCTGCTGTTTTGCAGTGCCAGAGACCCGAGTTCAATCCTGACCTCGGGTGCTGTCTGTGTCGAGTTTGCATGTTCGCCTTGTGACCACGTGGGTTTCCTCTGGGTGTTCCGGTTTCCTCCCGCGCCCCAAAGACGTGCAGGTTTGTACGTTAATCAGTCTCTGCAAAAATTGTCCCTAGCCTGTAGGGAATGCATGTGAAAGTGGGATAACATAGAACTAGTGTGAACGGGTGATTGATGGTCAGCATGGGTTGAAGAGCCTGTTTCCATGCTGTATCACTAAAACTAAGACAAACTACAAACGGAATAATATTGGCCAGGACATTTATGGAACTGCTTAATCCTTTAAGCAATATCTCAATAATACAGCAAACTTACTGGTCCCAATCTATCTTGCTGAGTTCTGTTGTGAAGCTTGAATAATGTCATTGATCTGTAACTGAGTGAGTATTTCATTGCTTCCACTGATGACTTCTCTTGATAACAAGTTCCTTGGTAAGAAACAGCAACCAACCTGGTGGTTGGTTTAAAAACTGCTGGGTGGATGCTTTGGCAAGACATGCTGCTGGGGGGGGGGACGGGACAGACATAGTGGATGGGTGACATTTTTGGCTCCGTATCCTTCTTCAGACTGAATTGAGTATGAAGAAAGGTCCTGACCTGCAATGTCATCTGTCAATTCCCTCCACCAATACTGCCTGCCGCTGAGTTTTTCCAGCATCTGCTATTTCTTATGTCTCCATTTAAAGTGTGAGTTTGATGTGTTTATTGAACATCTGATCCTTTTTTTCCCCCCTTTTTGCAGCCTGAGAACAGTGGTCCTGAGTGCTGTCTGTACGACCTGGCAGCAGTGGTGGTGCATCATGGTTCAGGGTGAGCACTTACTTCTGATTCTCTGTCACAAAGCAGTTGCATTGTAGACCAGTGTCACTAACTGACACGCAGTGTTTTGGGGGGCAGTGCTGTGAATGATTGGGGGACTAAATAATATGACTGTACAGTACCGAGGTCTCAACTGGGATCTAAACTTGTTACCAGATTTTTAGGTACACAAAAAAGCTGGAGAAACTCAGCGGGTGCAGCAGCACCTATGGAGCGAAGGAAATAGGCAACGTTTCGGGCCGGCGAAACGTTGCCTATTTCCTTCGCTCCATAGATGCTGCTGCACCCGCTGAGTTTCTCCAGCTTTTTTGTGTACCTTCGATTTTCCAGCATCTGCAGTTCCTTCTTAAATACCAGATTTTTAATTTGGTTTACATAGTGAATAATCATAATGAAAGCATATTTGCACCGATTCATAAATATACTGTCAGGCTCCGCTTGATGAAACTAATAACTAGAATGGCCTCTGGTGTCTATGAGAGGCAGAGATACAGTAGACAGTCAGGAGCTTCTTCCAGGCGTGGAAATGTCAAAGATTAAAGCACATTTTATGGTGAAAGGAGTAAAGTTAAAAATAAGTGTGCAGGACAAGTTCAAAAAGGTGGGTGCTTAAAACGTGTTTGCCTGGGTTGTTTGTGGAATCGATACAATAATGACATTTAAAAGGCCTAGATAGACACATGGATATGCAGGGAATGGATGGATATGGATGACATTCAGGTAGAGGAGATTAGTTCAACAGCATCATGTTTAGCATGGACACTGTGGCCAATGGGCCTGTTCCAGTGCTGTACTATTCTCTGTCCTATGAATCCCTCTGACCATATGCATCGGAACTGGGCTAACATCAGCAGTGTTAAAATTACACTTTCTAACTTGTCCTGATCCTGCACATAAAAGGACACAAAGTGCTTGAGCAACTCGGCGGGTTAGGCAGCATCCCTGGAGAACATGGATACTGCCTGACCCGCTAAATTACTCCAGCACTTTGTGTCCTCCTTCATTAAACCAGCACCTGCAAGTTCTTTGTTTCTACATTCTGATCCTGCACGTGATTGCTAGTCATTTCAAACAGCTTATTCAAAAACCTTTCAAATAAAATGCCGTTTATGATTATTGTAAAATTAGAAATACTCAAAATTGCTATGTATTTTGTATTCGGACCAGATGTTTTTATATATAAAAACTAGATTGTGTTTATGGATGTATGCCAGCATAAACAAGTACGTACATGACAAAATGAGTGACCTCAAGTCATTTCCTCTTGTGATGTGACGTGCAATCGGTTGTTTTATTTTGCTTTCATTAAAAGTCCTACACTGACTAGTAGTCTTGTACTAGCTGGCAATGCTGCAAGCCACTGGCTCTGGGATTGAGGTAGCAATGTTCATTTTGCACCTCCGCATTAACAGGTCTGTCAGAAATGGATTTATAAGAGTGAAACCAAATTCCCTGTTGTTGCTGCAAAACTGGTGACCACTTGGCTTCCTCTATCTGCCCCAGGACTAATGTGTTGACATGCTGGCCAGTTCACAGCAGGTGTCAGAGTTGTGGAGGAGCATGGTGAACCGCTCTTTACATCAGGAGGTAAACTGCAAATGATTCATGAAGGTGGTGAAACCAAAAAGAATGGGGGAAATTCAGACCCTTAAAACTGCTCAAAGCTGGGTAATGAATTAGTCACTTACTGCTTACCTTGAGTAATCTGAGATCTGAGATCATCTTGAAAACCCAATGGACAGCATCTTTAGAACCTGACGAGACTAAATTGGTTGCTTTCAGTGAAATTGCCACTCTGTTGAGTGATGTTTAATTTAAAGAATCGTTTCTTGCTACCACTAGTTAAGATTGAGAAATTAATGCTTGGAATTGGACAATCAAAGGACAAGGTTCTTTGATTGGCTCTTGGTTGTACTGGAGTGCAATAAATCAGCAAATAACTTTAAAAGAGCGTTATTGTTAAAGAAAATTAGAAATGAATGTTGGAAGTTGGAGAAAGATGCTGCTCTTTGGATATAATGTATTATGATATCTGACAAGTTTAAAGACAATCTGGAAAGAGATCTTCCAATGTTTCCTGACCGTATCCTCTGTGGAGTATAGATTAGCAAAACAAATGCACTGTTGTGTTTTATTTCTAGATCAGTGGGAGTACAAGGTAGGTTTTATGCTGCTTAAGCTGTAGACCAGTGGTTCCCAACCTTTTTTTGGCCATGCCCCACCTAATCACCTCGAAATTCCTGATGCTCCCCCCTTGCTTTCCCTTGGGAGAAAACGGAGGAAATAGATATTATAAGGTTAACTTAGCAAAAGCTCTTTGAATCGCATTTCTAAATCCAATTCAATAAATAAGGTTCTCCCATGGCCTCGCGCGCTTCGTGCGACGTGCATGAAGAGCGATGGCGCGGTGATTATGTAATAATTACACAATAAAGACATTTTTTACCCAAACAAAATTATTTACTCAAAATAACATCTGAAACATAAACTACATATGTTTACCTGATGGAAAATCCAAAAAAATAAAAATCGAAAATTTGGACCCAGACCTCCTCAGTTGCCCCCCTTAAAAATCAAATTGCCCCCCTGTGGGGCGTACGCCCCACGTTGGGAACCACTGCTGTAGACCTTTGATCAGTGGCTTCTTGGCTACTGTGTGTGGTTCTGGTCACCGAGACCAGAGAAATGTTCAAACCTCGGGCATGGCCAATGCAGATGAATCAAGAACCTTATACCCGACAAATGAGGAAAGATTGGGCAACGTTCAACTGGTTAGATTTGAAATAATGTGACTTTGAGGACTAGAGATGCATGTAAAATGGGTTAGAAATGTTATGTCCATGGAAATGGTTAAGGTAGCCCATGACACAGAGGTATGGTAGAATAGACTTGAGGCAAGTTGAGAACCAATGTGCTTGACTATAATGATAGCCCTTGGATAGAGCCCCTGACTGGTAATAATTTGGAGTCTTTTATAGAACATATGGAGCAGGGCCAGATACAACCAGTCATCACACATCAGGCGGTTAATATGTTTAATGACGTTGTTTCCATGAGCTTCACACAAATAATAATGCATAGTGTAAAGACCTACTGTATTGCCCGGCCAAGAAGATGCACCTGCGTCGAAGACTCGCCCCCAGTTTTGAGTTGCTAAATTTTGAGAAAAGGGCTGTCGGGACAGGATCAAGTGTTTGGGTCAATGGGGACCGGGGAGCCTCCATGTTCACCTGTCCCACAATGCACTGTGCGGTTCAGGTGTGAGGGGCGGGGAGATCACGTAACGGGGAGAGAGAGAGAGAGCCCGGGCTGGAACAGCCAGCCTTCCGCCCAGTAGCTACCCAGCGACCACCACCTCCACCGACCTGTTGTGCCTGTGCTGAAGGACACCGTGGTGACTGGCGGGCGGGCCAGCAGAAGGTGCTGTCTGGTCCCGGCGGCTGCTCACTGACACTAGAGCTACTGAGTGAGTTG
>NC_073412.1:11887170-11904670 GCF_028641065.1 Leucoraja erinaceus | reverse complement strand
GTGTGTGTGTGTGGTGTGTGTGTGTGTGTGTGTGTGTGCGTGTGTGTGTGCGTGCGTGCGAGTGTGTGTGTGTGTGTGTGTGTGCGCGTGCGAGCGAGTGTGTGCGTGTGTGTGTGTGTGCGCGCGTGTACATGTGTGTGCACGTGTGCGTGTGTGTGCGCGTGTACGTGTGTGCGCGCGTGTACGTGTGTACATGTGTGCGTGTATCTGCGCTGTGGCTGTGACCATCATTCTCATCCCACAATAAACCTGTCTTTTCTCCACAGGATGAAACACGTAAAAGGTGGTTCTCGGACTGGAAGTGCAAGTAAAGGAAGGAGACCCACAAGTCCTCATCGGACAAACGAGGGAGCAGTGGGAGAGTGGTCCAGAGCCATGGGGAGGTGTTCAGTAACCTCCTGATCCCTGCTGCTCCACGTATCCACACCACTGCTAAGAACAGTCCTACATTGACACTAACCCTGCATCCTGCCTGTGCTTCAGACTCTGACTCTGAAACCTTTGCAGATGTCGCAATAAGCTGTCATTAATGTGAATGTGGTTTACTCACTGATTAGTGAGTTACCACTTTGTCACTTTGTCACATTATATGAGCCCTTAGTTTAGAGATACAGCGCAGAAACAGGCCCTTCGGCCCACCGAGTCTGCGCCGACCAGCGATCCCCGCACATTAACACTATCGTACACACACTAGGGACAATTTACATTTATACCAAGCCAATTAACCTTTGGAGTGTGGGAGGAAACCGAAGATCTCAGAGAAAACCCAGGCAGGCCACGGGGAGAATGCACTAACTTCGTACAGACAACATCCGTAGTTGGGATCGAACCCTGGTCTCTGGAGCTGTAAGCGCTGTAAGAAAGCAACTCTGCTACTGTGCTGCCCCTCTGTAGCAGTGAATTGCTATTGAAACTGGGGCTATTATTTAAATAAGTGGCGTGACTGAACTGTGTGAAAATATACAAGAAGTGAATTTATGCCCATTTTACTCTTCCCCACTTGTGGACCCTGAGACTCAGTAACCCCATCTGTGGGGCAATGATGAGTGTTCCAGGTTTCTGCTACTTGATGCAAGGTGCTACCATACAGTCCACACAACCTCTAGCTCCACAGCCACCATGGGAATCTACCACAAGTGCGATGCCCTTATTTTAGTCCTCACGTTACAATCCACTGACTCGCACACTACCAGCAAACTCTGCCAACACTTGGGCCCAGAGCCTCTGAACACAAATGCAAAGGCAGGGCTGGCTCCAAGCTTTAAAGATGAGAAATAACATTTGTATGAAACTTGTTAAGACCATCCTGAGACGGACATTTTCTAATGTTTAAGTGTCGCGTTAGGTGCTTGTATTTGTTGCCATGGTTATATTATTGAATCCGAGCAGTGTACAGTATTGATAATCACTTAAATTATTTTTGTTGTTTGTTTAATAAAATTATAATTTAATTTATGTTGTGTTGGGCCTGGATTTATGGATAAGCGCTCACTGAGTGTGTAGGGGGGAGAATGAGCTCAGTCAACATGGTCAGATACAGGTGGAAGGTCCATAACTCACAGCTCCTGAGGCCCGGGTTCGATCCTGACCTTGGGTGCTGTCCGTGTGGAGTTTGCACGTTCTACCTGTGACCACGTGCGTCTTTCTCCGGGTGCTCCGGTTTCTTCCCACATTGCAAAGACGTGCAGGTTGATTGGCCCTCTGTAAATTGCCCCTGGTGTGCAGGGAGTGGATGAGAAAGTGGGATAGTATGGAACTTGTGTGAACGGATGGGCAGCATGGACTTGGTGGGCCGAAGGGCCTGCTTCCATGCTATATCACTGAACTAAATTAACACTGACAGACTGAGTTTGTGAAACCACTGGGATCTATGGAGAGCCAGGAGGCCATTCGGTCCATCAAGACCAGTCTGGACAATACTGGATCATTTAGGTTTATCCCACATCCTGGCTGTCTGCCCATAGTCCCCATGTTATGTCTGTGGGATGAGATTGATCCGCTACTGTTTAATGTGTGGGGCTTTGTACCTGGAGCAGGAAGTTCATAAATCCATGACGTAGGAGATGAATTAGGCCATTCGGCCCATCAAGTCTATCCTGCCATGTAATCATGGCCTATTAATATTTCCCTCTCAACCCCATTCTCCTGCCTTCTCCCCATTACCCCTGACACCCGCACTAACCAAGAATCTGTCTATCTCCGCCTTTAAAATATCCACTGACTTGGCCTCCACAGCCGTCTGTGGCAAAGAATTCCACAGATTCACCACCCTCTGGCTAAAGACATTCATCCTCATCCCCTTTCTAAAGGTACGTCCTTTTATTCTGAGGCTGTGGCCTCTGGTCCTAGACTCTCCCACTAGTGGAAACTTCTAGTTCCTGACCCCACCACTCAGTGACCACACCATTGTAAGCTCATAAGTGATAGGAGCAGAATTAGGCCATTTGGCCCATCAAGTCTACTCCGCCATTCATTCATGGCTGATCTATCTCTCCCACTTAAGCCATCCCTCACCTTGTCCTGCATCTGTTCACTGACTCAGTTAAATCTCAGCTGCCCAGTTAAAGTACCGTTTGGTTCAATTTCCCCTGAGGATTCTTTCTTGATAGATAGATACATAGATAGACTATCCACATAGCCTGGGTACAGTGGATGTGGAGAAGATGTTTCCACCAGTGTGAGAGGGCACATCCTCAAAATTAAAGGATGTTCCTTTAGGAAGGAGACGAGGAGAAATTTCTTTAGTCAGAGGGTGGTGAATCTGTTGAATTCATTGCCACAGATGGCGGTGAAGGCCAATTCAGTGGATATATTTAAGGCAGGGAGAGATAGATTCTCGATTAGTATGGGTGTCGGGGGTTATGGGTAGAAGGCAGGAGAATGGGGTTGAGAGGGAGAGATTGGTGTAGTAGACCCGATGGGCCGAATGGCCTAATTCTGCTCCTATAACTTCTGAATTTATGAACATAGATAAATGATCAAACGAGCTGTGTGGAGCAGGAGTGTAGAGATTCACACGTCAGGAAGTCATGATGCATCTTTATAGGACGTTGGTCAGGCCACATTTAGAGTGTGGTGTGTAGTTCTGATCGCCCCCTTACACCACGGATGTGGAGGCTTTAGAATGGGTGCAGAGGATGTTCTCCAGAAAGCTGCTTGGAATAAACGAGTTCAGTATTCCGAAAAACGCAAGGAATCATGGAATTTGTCAAAGGTCTTTCGCCATAAAGAAAAAGCGAAAGAAACGCTGGCTGTAGAGACTGTGTATAAATTCTTATCTTTATTCATAATTTATGTGTAAAAATAGATTTAATCTGAGGAATGGGGGTGCCAGGTAGCGGGAGAGCGGGGTGTAACAGAGAGAGGGGGCAGATGCGAGTGGGAGACAGGGAAGAGCGGGCCGCGCCAGGATCGAACCCAGGTCCCCGGCGCTGCAAGCGCTGCCGAACCGCCACTGGATCGCCCCGTCCTCCACCGAGTGTCCCATCCCTGCCCGGAGACTTCCAGGGCGACCCCAGTCTGACGGGACACCGGTGGCCCACAGCCAACGCGGAGTAGAAGCGCCAACTCTAGCTCAACCTCCGCTCCAGCTCCTGAGGAACCCACTGCCTGATGGGACGGGACCGGCAGCCACATTCCCCGCCCCACTGGGGGACACACATAGTGCTGCAGCAACTCAGCTGGGACAGGCAACATCCCCAGAGAACAGGAATGGATGGCGTTTCGGGTCGAGACCCTTCTCCAGAGATGTTGCCTGACCCACCACAGCCCACCGTGACCATCCCCGCCAGGGCCGGGTTTATGTATACGCTAGACAAGCTTAAGTTTAGGGTCTCGAGATCTAGGGGGGGGCTACTCACCTCGCTGCCCCACCGGACCCGTCGAACCTCGCCACTCCACCACTCTCCAGCAGCCCGCAGCCATCCCCGGCACCTTACCTGCAGCCTGTACTCAGCACTTGGCCTGAAACTTCCACGTTGCAGACTCCCATTCCTCTGGGTTTTACTGCGCTGGGTCCTAGTGCTCGTCCACCAAACCTGGCAATCTCAGTGGCTGTTCCACTGGGTCTTCCCCATCCCCCTCAAACCATGTGACCCCAGCTCTTCCCCACCCACACTACAGTCCTCATACCCCCAACCCCCTGACCTCCCACCATCCCTCCACCAGACATCGCCTTCGCCTTGGCCTCAGGCCACTCACCTGCCTTCCTCCGGCCGCAACCCCCATCCCTTCCGTGTGTTCACCATCCCCCCTGACCTCACCCTCTCAGATACCGAGGCCTCACCATTGTCCCCCTCCGTCCCCACCTCAATGAGTTCCGCGCCCTCCGCGATTTGGAGCTCTTCTTCCGTCGCCTCCGTGGCTTGGACTTCCGAATCGGCCACTTCCTACCGGAGATCGCGGCTCCCGAAGTCCACAGGCCGAGCTGGGTGGAGATTCACGTCGGTGGCCCTCGGCAAAGGGATCCCAGGGCTCTGCGATATTAAAATCAGCGCGGCCCGAGGCTGGGAGCTCCGCAAACCACTCCATGATGTTGAAGCAGCAGGCCCAACACTCCAGAGCTACAAACTGCAATCCAGGTAAGGCATCGCCCGCTCCGCAGTGAATCCAATATATATTTTAAAACCAACTGTTTAATGACAACATACAGCAGGGTCTAAAAGTGTCGCACTGTCACTGTTGGGTAGTCATGATCCTCTAGTCGTGGGGGTGGGGGATTGGGAGGGGGGGGGCCTCACAATTGAAATAGCTCATGGCCTCTCTTCATCTAAATCCGGCCCTGATCCCCGCCGATGCCCAGCACTCGGACCCCGCTAGCACAGAGGGGACCAACCGACAGGAGAGACACCGGGGAACGGCCCCCTCCCCCGGCAGCCAGTGGCAGAGCTATTGTTTGATGGGAATAAAATGCCCTCAGTGCGTTCCATAAGCTGTTCTAGTTCTACTCTGCAGAATTAAACCCAGCAATTTATTTTGATGTAATCCTAATGCCTCGTTGATTAAATCCTTTTCAATGAGCTGTCAAGACGTCTGTTTCAACAAAGTTTCCACCTGCGGCTCTTGCTTTGGTGATAATGATCATCTATCCGTTTGATCTTGGTGCAGCGGTAGAGTTGGTGCTTGCAGCGCCGGAGACCCAGGTTCGACCCTGACTACGGGTGCTGTCTGTACGGAGTTTGTACGTTCTCACCGTGACCTGCGTCGGTTTCCTCCGAGATCTTCGGTTTCCTCCCACACTCCAAAGACGTACAGGTTTGTAGGTTAATTGGCCTGGCGTAAAAATGTGATGTGCTGCAGAACACGTCAGCGGCCCTGGGCAGGCTGTGGTTGAGGGTCCCTCACTGGCACAGTGGCACAGTGGTGCAGCACAGACTGTTACTGCAGTCTTGCCCCGCAATGCTGCTCTACAGGGTGTGAGCTGCCCCTGCACGTCGCAGGTACTCGAGTGTGTCAGTAGATGGCGATCACAGTGCAAGGCAATCAGCAGGATTGCAGGCCACACATCACAGTTAAACCAAGAACAAGGTCACCGAGACACACTGAGTCCAATGCCCAGTGAAAACACATCCGTTTAGTTTGATCAATGTTCAGTTTAGGTCTGAAGTAGGGTCTCGACCCATTGCTTCTCTCCAGAGATGCTGCCTGTCTCTCTGAGTTACTCCAGCATTTTGTGTCTATCTTCGGAGTAAACCAGCATTTGCAGTTCCTTCCCACACATTCAATTTAGTTGACATTGGTTCATTAGTAATGTCACTTGGACCCAAGTACGGTGATAAGCTTTTTGCTGCGTGCTATCCAGTCAAAGAAAAGGCTAGACATGATACTGAAGAAGGGTCTTGACCCGGAATGTCACCTCTTCCTTTTGCCCAGAGATGCTGCCTGATCCGCTGAGTTACTCCAGCGTTTTGTGTAAAGCAGCATCTGCAGTTCCTTTCTACACATTATAATCAAGATGTCTACAGTGTACAGTTGAAGGATAGAGGGTGCAACATCTAGTGCAAGATAAAGTCTGATCAAGTCCAATGAAAGCTAATTCAGTTAGAAGTCTCTACCAACATCATATTATGCTTAGTTCTAGTTCTTATTTTTTTAGTGATACAGTGCAGAAACAGGCCCTTCGGCCCACCGAGCCCGCACTGACCAGCGACCCCCGCACACGAACACTATCCTACACACACTAGGGACAATACACACACCAAGCCAATTAACCTGCAAACCTTGTACGTCTTTGGAGTGTGGGAGGAAACTGAAGAACTTGGAGAAAATGCAAGCGGTCACGGGGAGAACGTGCAAACTCCGTACAGACAGCACCCGTAGCCAGGATTGAACCCGGGTCTCTGGCGCTGTGAGGCAGCAACTCTACCACTGCGCCACCATGCCACCTCCTTTGGCATTTCCTTCATCTGGTTTTGGGTAACCCAGTATCAGACTATGGTTGCCCGTAGATTCTTGTGTTCTGAATCCAGTTACATCCTCCCTCTGGCTTCACATTTCACTCGTCAACTCTCTAATCTGACACCTTCTTGTCTCTTTACCAACTCCAGCCTTTGTCACTTACTCCAGCTGTTTGCCAACCAACCCCCTCCCCCTCACCTGTATCCACCTATCACTTGCCACGCTTTGTCTCACCTCCATCTCCCTTTTCCAACTTTCTCCCCTCCCCCGCCCACACTACGATCTGTCTGAAGAAGGGTCCCGACCTGAAACGTCACCTGTCCATTCCCTCCACGGATGCTGCCTGGCCCGCTGAGTTTCTCCAGCGCTTTGTATAGAGATGCAGCGCGGAAACAGGCCCTTCGACCCACCGGGCACGTGTAGACCAGTGATCCCCGCACACTAAGGCAGGAACGGGGTACCGATTGTGGATGATCAGCCATGATCACATTGAATGGCGGTGCTGACTCGAAGGGCCGAATGGCCTCCTCCTGCACCTATTTTCTAATTTACAATTACAGTATACCAAGCCAATTAACCTACAAACCTGTACATCTTTGGAGTGTGGCAGGAAACCGGAGCACCCGGAGAAAACCCACGCAGGTCACGGGGAGAATGTACAAACACTGTACAGACAGCACCCATAGTCGGGATCGAACCTGGGTCTCTGGTGCTGAAAGCACTGTAAGACAGCAACTCTACCGCTGCGCCATCGTGTCGCCCGTTAGTACCGGGTGTCAGGGATTAGAGGGAGAAGGCAGGAGAATGGGGTTGAGAGGGGAAGATAGATCAGCCGAGATTGAATGGCGGAGTAGACTAGATGGGCCGAATGGCCTAATTCTGCTCCTATCACATGAACATAAATAGGTCAGTGATCTAGATGTAATAAGAGCGGTAAGAGAGGTGTTAACAGTTTGCTTTGGGTCGAGATTCTTTCATTGTAACATAAGCAAAGAACCCTTAAATCAATAGGTTACAAAAGCAGATTAGACTGCATGCTTGGCTGGAGAAAGCAATTGCTGCTGATTCCTGGGCTGTAGATCACACTGCAGCCCCAGAGAACACTCCAGCTACTGAGAATCAACGTTAGGCTAACGTTCTGTACCTCACTCTTCATGGAAATTGCCGCTGGAATGCAAGAAGCAATTATATTGTGATCAATACACATAATATAATCAGAAAGATTGGAGAAAGAGCACATGCTTAAGTCTGACTTAGGCTTGAAGTCAGTGTCCAAGTAACTAAATCAGTTTAGTTTAGTGTAGAAAAACAGAGGAAAAATAGGCCCTTCGGCCCATCTGTACCTCACTCTTCATAGAAACTGCCGCTGGAATGCAAGAAGCAAATAAACCAGCATCTGCAGATTTGCAGTCTGAAGAAGGGTTTCGGCCCGAAACGTCGCCTATTTCCTTTGCTCCATAGATGCTGCTGCACCCGCTGAGTTTCTCCAGCAATTTTGTGTACGTTTTGCAGTTCCTCCCTGCACAAAAATGAGGCCATTTAGCACAAATGGTCGCTCACCTCTCCTTACTTCACTGATCCCAAATCTAACGTGGAAACAAGGCGTCGCAGAAGCTGGTTTATCACAGATTGTAATTGAGGGAGTGCAGCGTAGGTTTACAAGGTTAATTCCCGGGATGGCGGGGCTGTCATATGCTGAGAGAATGGAGCAGCTGGGCTTGTACACCCTGGGGTTTAGAAGGATGACAGGGGATCTCATTGAAACGTATAAGATTATTAAGGGCTTGGACACGCTAGAGGCAGGAAACATGTTCCTGATGTTGGGGGAGTCCAGAACCAGGGGCCACAGTTTAAGAATAAGGAGTAAGCCATTTAGAACAGAGACAAGAAACACTTTTTCACACAGAGAGTGGTGGGTCTGTGGAATTCTCTGCCTCAGAGGGCGGTGGAGGCCGGTTCTCTGGATGCTTTCAAGAGAGAGCTAGATAGGGCTCTAGTAAAAATAGCGGAGTCGGGGGATATGGGGAGAAGGCAGGAACGGGGTACTGATTGGGGATGATCAGCCATGATCACATTGAATGGCGGTGTTGGCTCGAAGGGCCAAATGGCCTACTCCTGCACCTATTGTCTATTGTATATTGACACAAAGTGCTTGAGTAATTCAGCGGGTCAGGCAACATCGCTGGAGAACATGGGCAGGTGACGTTTCGGGTTGAGATGATCACCCATTCCTTCTCTCCAGAGATGCTGCCTGTCCCGCTGAGTTACTCCAGCATTTTGTGTCTAGCTTTGATTTAAATCTTCGGTTCTGCAGTTCCTTCCGACACATACCGTAAATCTGAAACTGAAACAGAAAAGACAGCTACTCAGGCAGCGTCAATGGAGATGATTCAGGGAAATGGCCCTTTATTGTAACGGGAAAAGTCTGAAAGCAAGCATGTTTTACGTTGCAGAGAGAGGAGGTGTTGAAGAAGGGAGAGTCTGCGGTAGAGAGAAGACTGAGGGGTGATCTTATAGAGGTGAGAAAAATCACAAGGGGGAATAATTATAGTGAATCACAGACTCGAGAGAGAGAGGACACACACTGGGGAGAGAGGGCACAGAGTGGGGAAGAGTGGGCACAGAATGCAGGAGAGAGGACACAGAGTGGGAGAGAGAGGGCACAGAGTGGGGAGAGAGGGCACAGAATGCGGGATAGAGGACACAGACTGGGTAAGAAAGATCACGGGCTTGGGGGAGAGAGGGCACAGGGTGGGGGAGTGAGAATGGGACAAAAACAGAAATGCTGGAAGACCTCAGCCAGTCGGGCAGCTTCCGGTGATAGAGAAACCACTGCACGTCTTGTGTCACCAACATTTGCTCACATTCGGCAGGTACAGGCAGCACAGACAGACAGTGTGAGACAGACAGTGAGCCAGACCCAAGCAGAAACCACGAGCACAGCCAGGCAGTAGAGGTCATTCAGCAGAGGGTTAGGCAGGGGTCAGTGTGCAGGTATCAATGCCCGGATACATGATGTTCATGAGGCTTTTGCATCGACACATGGATATGCAGGGAATGGAGGGATTATGGATCACGCACAGCCAGAGAACACTAGTTTACCTTGGCATCAAGGGGCGGCACAGTGAGCAGTGTTGCTGTCTGTGTGGAGTTTGCACGTTCTCCCCATGACCTGCGTTCGGCTTCCTCCCACACTCCAAAGAAGTTCAGGGTTGTAGGTTAATTGGCTTCAGTAAATTGTGACTTGGTCCTAGTGTGTGTAGGGTAGTGCGAGTGTGTACAGGGTGATGTCTGGTCGGTGTGGACTCGGTGGGCCATAGGGCCCTGTTTCTGCGCTGTATCTCTGAAGCCTAATGACCCCGTCCCACTTAGGAAACCTGAACGGAAACCTCTGGAGACTTTGCGCCCCACCCAAGGTTTCCGTGCGGTTCCCGGAGGTTGCAGGTGGTTGCCGGAGGTTGCAGGTAGTGGAAGCAGGTAGGGAGACTGACAAAAACCTCCGGGAACCGCACGGAAATCTTGGGTGGGGCGCAAAGTCTCCAGAGGTTTCCGTTCAGGTTTCCTAAGTGGGACAGGGGCATAAATCAAGATCAGCACAGACAATGTGGGCTGAAGGGCCTGTACCTGTTCTGTACTGTTCTATGTTCTATGTATATGTACCCCAGGGGTATTTAAGGTGTTCTTAAGGCCCGAATATTTCATGTTAAAGGCAGCATCCAAATCGGATTGCGTTATGAGACAGTGTGCAGTCATCTACTACATGGTGATAACGTGACTAACTTATACTGTTCCTCACTTCCACCTTGAGAGTTTTAGAGGTTCATCGAAGTGTGAATGAATATCATTCATTCTGAAAGGAAGGAAAATGGAATTATTCACTGCGCTAACAGGTCGGCTGGGAGGTGGCGATAATCATCGGAACCCAAAGCTCATCATTTCAGGTTTAAATCATTCTCAATTGAGAGGAAATGTCTTTATGCCTGTTTAATTGGCTTGCTCAGTGGCGAACATCCATCCTGGCATGTTTTGACGATGTCATCACTTTCTGAGTAGCTCTTCATATATCTCCAACTGAGCCTTGGTGTGCTGAGTCACGTCCACTTCAGCTGCAGCCCAGAGAGGTGAAGATGCTGGAGTAACTCAGCGGGACAGGCAGCATCGCTGGGGGGAATGAATGGGTGAGGTTTCGGATCGAGACCCTTCTTAAAGGCTTTGAAGGGGCTGAGGAAGGGTCTCGACGGACCTGCGAGAGCCTCCAGCCTGAAGAAGGGTCCCGACCCGAAACGTCGCCTATCCATGTTCTCCAGAGATGCTGCCTGACCCGCTGATCAGCGGGTCAGGCAGCATCTCTGGAGAACATGGATAGGCGACGTTTCGAGTCGGGACTCTTCTTCAGACCCTCCAGTCTGAAGAAGTCCAAGCATCTCCTTTCCTTGTACAACCACACACACTCCAGCATGCGCTTTTCCTTGGTAAACCAGCATCTGCAGTTCCTTGTGTCCACATTATGACTGCTCCACCGCTCAAGGTTTGCCTACTTTGAAGACTTCCTCCTCTCTCTCTGGAACTTCCAAGAGACCCCTTCTCACTGCTCACGTTCTGTGAGACCTGCTGTTCTTTGATAAGACCTGTAACATCATCTATCCATATTCTTCATGGATGCTGCCAGTCCCGCTGAGTTACTCCAGCATTTTGTGTCTTTCCTTGGTAAACCAGCATCTGTAGTTCCTTGTTTCTACCAGAAATAGTGAAAGGCTTGGATAGAGTGGATGTGGAGAGGATGTTTCCACTAGTGGGAGAGTCTAGGACTAGAGGTCACAGCCTCAGAATTAAAGGACGTTTTTTTTAGGAAGGAGATGGGGAGAAATGTCTTTAGTCGAAGGGAGGTGAATCTGTAGAATTATTTGCCACAGAAGGCTGTGGAGGCCAAGTTGGTGGATATTTTGAAGGCAGAGATTGATAGATTTTTGATTAGTACGGGTGTCAGAGGTTATGGGGAGAAGGCAGGAGAATGGGGTTAGCAGGGAGAGATAGATCAGCCATGATTGAATGGCGGAGTAGACGTGATGGGCCGAATGGCCTAATTCTGTTCCTATCACTTATGGTCTTATGACTTTAAAGTTCTGCCTTTGTTTAGCACCTTTCTTCTTCGTAGGACAACCCTAGTGAAGTGCGATCCATGCTGTAATGTGGGGACCATCACACAGCCAGTGGGCCCACAGCAAGCTCTAACAGAGCTCAGTCTGGTTATGGTCAAATGATCTGTTATAGTGTCGCTGACTGAAGGATACATTTTAGACGGATTCACCACTGTATTGCGAGACCTGTCAAAGATTCAAGTCAAGAGTGTTTAATTGCCACATGTACCACGATGGAACAATGACATTCTTACTGGCAGCAGCATAACAGGCCTTGTAAACACAATATGAATGCATGAATGCATGAATGAAATGAATGAATGAATGAATGATTGAAATGATTGATTGAATGAATGAATGAATGAATGAATGATTGAATGATGAATGATTGAATGATTGAATGAATGCATGAATGAATGATTGAATGAATGAATGATGAATGAATGCATGATTGAATGAATGAATGAATGAATGAATGAATGAATGAATGGATGAATGAATGAACGGTACTCATAGATAACATAAGAAACAAACAAGTTCAATTAATTAAATATCCTAATATTAGTGCAAAAAGTCAGAAGTCCTTAGTCCAACCAAGGCACGTCATTGTTCATAGTTTGGCTGGTGTTTTGTAGTGTTCAAGACTCGAGCCTGATAGTTGTTGGGAAGAAGCTGTTCTTGAAGCTGGAGGCCACGGTTTTCAGGCTCCTGTACCTAATTTCTGATGGTAGCAGCGAGATGAGAGCATGGCCAGGGTGGTGTGGGTCTTTGTTGATGCTGGTTGCCTTTGTGAGGCAATGCTGCAATGGTGGGGAGGTCAGCACCCGTGATGGATCGGTGGTGTCAACCAGCTATTTTGTAAACGCCTTCGTTCCTGTGCGATCGAGTTGCCAAACAGTTCCTGTGCTGGTGATTATCGGGGAGGAAGTGTTGTGGCCACTTCGTACCTATTGTGGTCTGTTGATGAGGAAGTTGAGCATCCAGCTGCAGAGGGAACATTGGAGAGACCAGGAAGGGCTCCTGTTTACGGTTGTATCCAGGAGATCCAGTTCCCTCAGCGCTAGTTACTCAATCCCTGATAGTGTAGAAGGGTCACCACCCGGAACGTCACCCATTCCTTCTCTCCAGAGATGCTGCCTACCCAGCTGAGTTACTCGAACATTTTGTGTCTGTCCCTGATATTCCAACTCAGTGCTGAAAGTGCTTCAAAACACAACGTGCTGGAGGAACTCAACGGGTCAAGCAGCATCTGAGGAGGTGACGTTTTGGGATCCTTCTTCAGACTGTCCTTTACAGAGGCTGCCTGACCCACTGAGTTCCTCCAGCACTTTGTACTTTGATCAAGACTCCTAGCATCTGCAATTTCTTGTGTGCCTCCAGAGTGTGTCTACTGAAGCCTGGTGGATATCTCAGACCAGTGCAGTGGTCTCAGACCAGTGACCCAAGGGCAGCCATTGCCCTTGGATCAAGTAAAAGCATGCTTAGTACAAAGACAATATTTCAAACACTTTAAATGCCTGCCTTGTCATCTTATTCAGATGTGCATCTTGCTCTTGTAATTAATATTAGGTTTGGTTTGGTCTTGGCATCATGTTTAGCACAGGCATTGAGGGCCGAATGGCCTCTTCTTGTGCTCTACTGTTCTATGTTAGATGCCAAAGTCCATTCCACCCATTCCCAGTAGTGGATCACCCTCACGACCAACAATACCTTGGAACCGAATGTACAGGGTGAAGGGACGGCAAAGGAGACCCAATTCTGATGGATCGTAAGTGATAATATGTCCGAACCTGCTCCTCCTACTTGTCACCTGATATCCTCACTGCAGTCCACAATTTCCAGACTGTCAGTTCGCAAACTTTTCGTTCTTCCTGCGTTTAACTGGTCAATCAGTTGAGGTCCAAGTCACAGCAAAGGGACAACAAGTTCACAACAGAAGATGTCCAACAGGCTGGGTGTTGAATGCCTGGTTCACGATGGTGGTATAGTGTGTGGAACTGTGGTATTGCTACAGTGAATAGTGGATGTATGCAACTGTGGATGGTGGGACCGATTTTTTGGGGGGGTTTTTCCTCCCAAGGACTTCATTCACTAATTGCATATTACAGTATACAAGGAAGGTACCAAAAAGGTTCAAATGTCACATTGCCTCAGTACCATTCACTCATGATACTACAATAGTGGCATTTGTATCTACACTGTGGAATTCTCTGCCTCAGAGGGCGGTGGAGGCCGGTTCTCTGGATGCTTTCAAGAGAGAGCTAGATAGGGCTCTTAAAAATAGCGGAGTCAGGGGATATGGGGAGAAGGCAGGAACGGGGTACTGATTGGGGATGATCAGCCATGATCGCATTGAATGGCAGTGCTGGCTCGAAGGGCCGAATGGCCTACTCCTGCACTATTGTCTATTGTCTATTGTCTAATGCACTCGATTCCCCCCGTGGCGACTAGCGTTCGCGGAAGGCGTCTAGAGTCCACGTGGACGCCACGTGTTCCCCCTCCAGGGAGCACGGACGTAGCCCGGACGGGGGGCAGGCAGACGACCATCGACGACCCGCTTCCTGGACCCCCGAATGGCCATCTTGGCCTGGCCCAGGTGGGTGTGGTGTGGAACTGTAGAGTGTGGCAGTGTATGGAAGTGAATGTGTGGATGTGTGGTAACAGTACAATGGATGGAAGATGCATGGAGCTGTGGGCGGTGGTGCAGTGTGTGTAGACACAGCTTGAGCCATCGGGTTGCTTTCATTTATTTATTAAGACAACAAACAATGGGAAAGCCATATATTCAAAATATAACCAGAGGTTTCCAACGGGGGATAGACGCAGAGATATCAGTCGACATCAATCGCTTACATTCAGTTGCAGGAAAACCGAAAGGAAATGAAAGAGAATATTCAACCTGGAATGAAGAAATCGCTGAACCTCCCCAATGAGAATGTGTCCAAACAGTGTAATGACAGAGCCCTTCCACTGGCTGGGGTACAGCCACGTGATTGTCCTTGTGCTCCAGTACCTCTCTGATACTGGAAGTAGAAAAGAATGGGGGGAGGCAGAAAGTTGCATTTGTGCATGGTGATGAGTGGGTTAGTATAGCTGGTAACACAAGGGTCCCCAGCCTCCTAGCTCGGCACGGTACTGCACTGGTGCCGGTGTGGGTTAGTATAGCTGGTAACACAATGAAAGATATGCAAAAACGTAACGATGTTAAAGGAACACAGGCCATTGTTAGCTGTGGCCCAGATGGAAACTATGTGCAATGACCCCTTCCCCGTAGCACGGCACTGTGCTACATTTGATCACCGGCCCTGTCAGATCCAAGCACAGCCCGAAGCAAGCACAGACCCAGCCACAGCGGCCGATCCCAGTCTTCCTGCCACTGGCCCACTGAGGTAGCCCGCTGGGGGTCCCTGGAGGCGGTGTGAAACACAGGCAGGTGAAGAGGGGGCACAAAAACTGTAGTGACTCAGCGGGCCAGGCAGTGCCTCTGGAGAAGAGCAATAGGTGACATTTCGGGTCGGGACCCTTCTTCGTACAGACTGAGTCAGGGGACAGGGAAACAAGAGATATCGACAGCGATGTAGAGAGATATAGAACAAATGAATGAAAAATGTAATGATGAGAAATTAAACAGGCCGTTGCTAGCTGTAGTCCAGGTGAAACCAGTATAGACAGTCCGACTCAACAAGTCCGATGAGGAAGCTGGTACAACTTGAGTGGGGGAGGGATGGAGAGAGGGGGGGGATGCAAGGGTTACTTTGCACCTGTTGACTTTATCATCATTACTTTTTTCAATACCTTTGATTTATTTGTTTTATATCGCTCTACATCACCGTCTTTATTTCTTGTTTCCCTTTCCCCCGGACTCTCAGTCTGAAGAAGGGTCTCGACCCAAAACGTCACCTATTGCTTCCCCCAGAGAAGATGCCTGACCCGCTGAGTTCCTCCAGATTTTTGATTCCATCTTCAGTTTAAACCAGCAGTTAAATCTGCAGTTCGTTCCTACTCAGGTATCGAAGGGAGATGCGTTAGGGGGGCTGGGGACACACACTGGTCCATGAGGAAGCTGCTGCAATGAAGAATCACCAAAACCGGCGATTTACAACAAACAACTCTGAATTAAAATTAATACCTTAAACATCTGCAGCAAGCGATTACAAAACAGTGGGGATATTGAAAGGTTTCCTTGAAACCCCAGTAAAGGACAAAGCGCCACTCACTGTGTGTTGTGATATAAAATACAGACAAAGAGGATTTAGCCCTAGAATCTGCCTGTGCTTCCTGGAGTGAATACCCTTCACTGTCACTGCCTCTTCAGTGGAAAATTCAAGAGAGTTGTTCAGGAACACGGCTGCTGTCGTGAAGATCGGTCGGTCACCTGCTCTTCGGGTTTCCAAGCAGAGGGAGCAGATGCTGGAACTATCAGCGATCCAGCCTGTCCTCAGACGGATATGATGAGGAGGAGACAGAGAGAGAGAGAGAGAGGCAGGCTGCTCTTTCCCTGCAGTTCCAGCCAGCTCTGCCACCAGTACACGGTCATTCCAGAGAGTTGAGAGAACAGAGGGGATCGACCCTGACCTTGAAGTGCACCTGCCTTCTTGTACACCAGTCCCGTCTCTGCCCTTCAGATCCGAATGTGAAATGTGCTGGAAAAATAACAGGCAACAGAATAAGAAGAATGGATTTAAAACCAGAGATGGACACAAAAAGCTGGACTAAGTCAGCGGGACAGGCGGCATCTTTGGAGAGAAGGATGGGTGACGTTGTGGGTCGAGACCCTTCTTCCGAAACGTCACCCATTCCTTCTCTCCAGAGATGCTGCCTGCCCCACTGAGTTACTCCAGCACTTTGTGTCTATAACCATATAATAACCATATAAGAATTACAGCACGGAAACAGGCCATCTCGACCCTTCTAGTCCGTGCCGAACACATAATCTCCCCTAGTCCCATATACCTGCGCTCAGACCATAACCCTCCATTCCCTTCCCATCCATATAACTATCCAATTTATTTTTAAATGATAAAAACGAACCTGCCTCCACCACCTTCACTGGAAGCTCATTCCACACAGCTACCACTCTCTGAGTAAAGAAGTTCCCCCTCATGTTACCCCTAAACTTCAGTCCCTTAATTCTCAAGTCATGTCCCCTTGTTTGAATCTTCCCTACTCTCAGTGGGAAAAGCTTTTCCACGTCAACTCTGTCTATCCCTCTCATCATTTTAAAAACCTCTATCAAGTCCCCCCTTAACCTTCTGCGCTCCAAAGAATAAAGCCCTAACTTGTTCAACCTTTCTCTGTAACTTAGTTTATCTTTGGATTAAACCAGCATCTCCAATTCCTTCATACACATAGATTTTAATTCATTGTCTTTATTTCCACAAACCTTTCGCACTCCGAACCCTTCAAGGGGAAGGGAGTTATGTTAATTGGAAATAAAATGGCACATCCACCTGGATGGGTGGCAAAGTTGAAACTTTTTATCAAGGAAAATTAATGCATGAAACTAGATCATGCAATGTTCTTGCAGCCAGTCATGTGGTTCTGGGAACAAAACACTGCTGTAAGTGCAGGAGTAGCTCAGCTGGTCAGGCAGTATCTCTGGGGAACATGGGTCGGAAACGTTCCATCCTGACCTCGGATGCTGTCTGTGTAGAGTTTGCATGTTCTCCCTGTGATGGCGTGGATTTCCTTCAATCTCCTCCCACATCCCACAGACGTGCGGCTTTGTAGGTTAGTTGGCCTTTTGTGTAAGGAGTAGATGCGGAAGAGGGATAGCAGAGAAATGGTTTGACGGTCAATGTGGACTCGATGGGCTGAAGGGCCTGTTTTCATGCTGTATCTTGTGGAGTCATAGAGTCTACAACATGGAAACAGGCCCTTCGGCCCAACTTGCTCACACCGACTAACTTGTCCCATCTACACTAGTCCCACCTGCCTGTGTTTGGTCACCTATGACTCGAAACCTG